>NC_056745.1:257287756-257452756 GCF_019279795.1 Protopterus annectens | reverse complement strand
GTGAATTTTTTGTTTTTTAACAATAATTTCACTCATTTTATAATGAGAAATGACAGATATGAAAATCCTTATGTGTAGGAAATGGGGGGAGAGGGATGCACTGATAATTAAAATGTACTAACTTTCATTAATGTTCACATAAAACAAACTTGATGTTTTAAGTAAGTTAGCAACAAAGTGATTACTTAAATGCTGGCAAACAATGAAATATAACTTCTGATATATCCAGTAAAATACATTGTATTATAAACATTAGGCATAAATATTACCATCTATTTATATTAAGTAATAAGTTTTGAAAGACTTCATCAATAAGAGTGAATATGTTAAATAACTGTGTGCTATAATCTTTTATTGAGGTTTTATATATGATACATCCTACTTTACTATGATTGAATTGCTTGTCATCTATCTTTCAAGTAAATATTAATTGCTTATACAATAAGTCGACATTTATATTGCATTAGAATTCTGTCTAATCTACAGTAGTACTATATCTGTTTAAAATAATATAAATATTGCGTATTCCTATTACAAGTATTCTCCATATGATATTTCAATTTATGGAGCTTGGATGTTCTGGATTGTCAAGGCATGAGTGATAATCTGATGGACTTAGGTTTATCCATCAGATTAGGAATGATTTTCATTCTATAGCTAGTGCAGATCTTAGTTTTGCTAACATTTATTACCTTAAATTTGTTATTTCACAAAAACATTTTTAGCATGCCTGACCAAAACATTACTTTATTGGTAAACACATAACTCAATTGATGAACAACACCTGAATTTCAAGTAACGGACGGCAACCCACCGTCTATGTTGAAAAAAGTAACGAGATAACCACGGCTTGAACAAGACAAAACTTTTAATATCCAAACATCTAAAATTAATTGTTAGTAACAAAATAGATTAAGTGCTTTCATCTGCTCAGTGCAGACTTCTTCAGAACAATAAACACTGTTACAATTCATCCATTTAAAAACTTTTTGGCGCCAAGTTTCCTTTCTCAGATTTAAAGTGCAAGTGCCTGAATTTCTTTAATGTTTCTCATAACATCCTGCATTATGTTAAAACAAATTACAATCAATACAATTGCCTATATCATGTCAATCTAATATATAAAAAATTATTTACTAAATATTTACTACATATATGAATGTATATTGAATAAAAATACAAATAAAAATGTTTTACCTTCTAAAAATGTCGAGACTATATGTTGACATACATCTTTAAATACCAACCAAAGTACTACGCTAACTAAAAAACTAGATTAATGAATATGAATTGTACATTCAATAGTGCGTACATCATTTAATAATACAATTAATAATATAATGCCCAACTTTTCATTAAAATATTGTATATAAAATTATATATAATTATGTATAATGATTTATTGCAATATCAAAAATGGTTTGATGGATATATAATCATTAATACCAGGTTCTCTAGTTGCATCAGTCCGTATCTGCCAGACACTCTCCCTTTTACTTAACATTGCTTTAAAGTTTCCACCACGGGTAGAACTATTAACCTGATCTATTATTGCAAACTTAAAACTATGTTTTTCACCTTGTTTATTTGTGTGCCTATAAAGTGCGTTCTTTGTATCTTTAGTCTTTATTTTATACAGGTGATCATATATACATTTTCGGAATTGTCTTTCCGTCTTACCTATATAGAAAGCAGAACATGATATACATTTGGCCAGATAAATAATATTCCTAGTATTACAGTTACCCCTCTTAAATTTTATATAAGTCTGTCTTATATCATCCAATCTACATCCTTCATTTTCATTAATGGCTGAACACTGGTTGCATGACCCACATCTCCTAGCGGCTCCATTTTTATTACTACTTTTTGTATCTACTGTGCTGTGTTGCAAAAGTTTTTTGATGTTCATACCCATCTTATGTACAAAACTAGGTCTCATACCCACTACCTCTTTGACTTCATCATCCACTATTAATGTGTTCCAATATCTTGTAGTAATGCTTTTAATTTCATTAATGTATGTTGAATACATCAAAGTACATACTCGATTGAAAGGACTGCTATCACTAACTACCTCCATTACTTTAATATAATTCATTTCAATCCCCAAAATGGGAGGGAACTTTTTACCCCATTCGTTTTTCACATATTTAGAAACATCATTTAATAACCATCTAGGATGCCCTCTATTGGCGAACATAGTGGTAATAAATTCAATTTCCTTTTCCATCACCTCTAATTTTGATGACATTCTTGCTGCCCTTATGCATTGTCCTTTAAATATATTTTTCAACATATGTTTTGGATGATTACTAGAATATTCCAAATATCCATTAGAAAAAGTATTCTTCCAATATATTTCAGATTGGAATCCACTATTAGTGTGCCTAATAAAAGTGTCTAAGTATGATATCCCTTCATTACTAATGTATGTGAATTTAAAAAAAATCACTGGTGTGATTAATATATTCAATAAAATCTTTTAGTGTCCTCAGGCCCATTCCATAGGATAAACATATCATCCAAAAATCTTGTGTAGTAGGATATATGTTTGTAAAACTCACTATTAAATAAATACTGATTTTCCCATTCCAGCATAACCATATTTGCAAATATGGGGACGCACGATGCCCCCATAGCTACACCTCTAGTTTGTTTAAAATATTCCCCTTCAAAGTATATAAAATTGTTGTCTAACACTATGCCCATCATATCAGTTATAAGATTAATACGATCCCAATTCATATTGGAGTATTTTCTTAAACTACTGCAAAAATCTTCCATTCCTTGGTCTCTAGGAATACTCGAGAATAAGTCAACAACATCAATAGTGATGTAAGTTAATTTCTCTTCCCATATATCTGGAGTGAGATGGGATAAAAACATCCAAGAATCCTTAATCAAATGTGGTATATTAACATAGATTGGTTTGATCCATCTATCTATTACTACTCCAATTTGGAATGTTTTCAATTTGCTTCCTGATATGATGGGACGAAACGGTGGTTTTACTATGTCCTTATGCACTTTGGGGATGCCTACAATAGTAGCTAAAATGGGAAATTCGACCTTCATAAACTTGTATGTTTCTTCAGTTATTCTATGATCTATCAAATATTCTTCCACGGCTAAATCAATCTTTCTATAACAAATATGGACCTCATTTAAAGATGTGATGTCATAATTTCCTGACTCCATTAGGATCTTTTGCATTTCATTTGTGTAATCAATCGAATTGTACAATACAATGTCCCCTCCCTTGTTAGGTTTCATAACTCTAATGTTGTTGTTCTTGGATAATTCCACCAGACATTGCCTCTCTTTTAAATTTAAATTGTCCTTTATTTGTTGTTTATTAATTGTTTTCTTAAACCAATATATATCAAAACAAACTAATTCTTCAAAATTAGAGACTTTTTTATGGCTAGGGGGAATGTATGTACTTTTTTTCCTACATATGTTCTTATTTAAGATGACCGCATTCATTGATTTATCAATGTTATTGTTGAAGGACAGTGCTAAATTAAGCCTTCTACAAAATAATTTAAATTCTGTAATAGTATCAACCACATTGAACTCAACTGTGGGTATAAACTTCATACCCTTAGTAAATAAAGAACCATGCTCTTCTCTAATGGTACTGTTTGTATAATTATAAACCATTAGATCATTAAATTGATACACATCAGCAGATGAAAGCGCTTAGTCTATTTTGTTACTAACAATTAATTTTAGATGTTCGGATATTAAAAGTTTTGTCTTATTCAAGCCGTGGTTATCTCGCTACTTTTATCAACATAGCAGACGGTGGGTTGCCATCCATTACTTGAAATTTATTGGTAAACACTCAAAGTATAAAACTGATAATTTTGTTTAAAAGCTCAAACATATACTTTATAGTTATCAGAGGAAAATATGTAATAGTCACAGTAAAACAAAAAATACATAGTCTAAAGAACCTAAGATGGATTTAACTTTATTATCTTTAAATACCAGAGGCTTAAGCAATCCTAACAAGAGATCAAATTTACTGAAATATTTAAAACTGTAAAAAGCACACATTGTCTTCCTTCAAGAAACTAATTTCAAAACAAATGACAATTACAAATGGAATCCTAAGGAATATATGTGCAATCCACTTATAAGACAGAGACAAAAGGGGTAACAATGTTATGGAAAACAAATGTGATTAACCCAGAACTTATTTTTAAGTATGAAGATAAAAAAGGCCTTATGGCATTAGTAATAGTTAAATATAATAGAATATGGACCCTAGCCAATCTATACTGGTTCCCAGGCATTGGAACAGGAACCGTTAAAAAAAAACTTGGATTTCATTTCCAGTAATTATAAAGGCAACTTAATATTAGGAGGAGATTTTAACTGTATATTTGATATTTCTGAAACTACAAATAAAAGACCACTGTGTACATCTGCTGTATCAAAAGCTTTAAACAAGTGGGTAGTATCATTTCATCTTGTAGATACTTTCAAATTTAAAGAAGATACATATTTTTTTTTTTCAAGATCACAGATTTGGTACCCAAACTAGAATAGATAAAATATTTGCTGCCCATGACTTACACTATAAAATCATTAATTTCTCAATCATTCCCTGCCCCTTTTCAGACCACAATTCATTGATACTAAAACTTCAAAATGGGTAGAAACCATTAATCTTTAACTCCAGAATTCCAGCATATATAACTAAAATTAAAGAGTTCAAACCATGGTTATTATCTGAATTACAGTTCTTCTTAGATATTAATTACACCACAAAGGTAAATAAAATAATGATATGGGACTCATTAAAAGCTTAAATATATGGTAAAACCCTAACTTGGTATAAAAAAAAAACAGATCTACAATCCAAACTTTTGTCAGTAAAAGCTGAAAAAAAGCAAAATCATTTGGCGATGAAAAAGAAAGTAGAAATATTAAACAATAAATAAAACAAAATTCTAACACATAAAACTAGTTTCACTTTAGAAAAACTAAAAATGAATACATTGGCCACTTCTCCCAAATATCTACATAATTTATCTACAAGAATCAAAATACAATCAAAAGCTAATAACATTAAAAGTATCTTCCGTGAAAAGAAAGGGAAAAATGTCTCGGATATAGGGGACATTCTTGATGCCTCTAGAAATCACTATATGGAACATTTCCAAAAAGAAAATATACATATCAATCAATTAAATCTAGATGAAAAATGTTCTAATATATAAAAAAAGCAGAAAAATTAAAACTAGATCTGCAAGCAGTCATATCTTACAAAGAAATTACAGATACAATAAAAGAGGGTAAAAATAATAAAGCTCCAGGTATAGATGGCATAATTATGGAAAAATATAAACTTTTTCCTTCAAAGATACTATCTGTCTTCCATAAAACTCTATTAGAAATTCAGTCACAAGCTTTAATATCGTCTTGGAAATATTCCTTAATCACACCGATCCTAAAGGAAAACAAATCCCCAAACCTCTGTACCTCATATAGACCTATATCATTATTAAATACTGACTATAAGATATTTATGGCAATATTAACAAACAGAATGAAAATACCACTATCCAAAACAATAAATAATGATCAAACTGGATTTATATATCATAGACACACATATGGCAATATTCAAATGATAATTTATCTTATAGATTATGTTAATAAAGAAAATAAACACAGCCACGAGAACAAGAGACTTAAACCTCAACACAGAAATAAATAGGACGTGCTGGAGGGACAGATTCATAACCCAGAGGCTCCCTACACTCTGGAACAGAATCCCAGTCCATGTTAGGCAGAGCCCCTCACTGACTCTATTCAAGAGAAATCTCGACGAGTGGATGGGAGATCGTAGGTTTACCCCGGGGGTCATCTCTGTGTCACTACTAGACAGAGGCACAGTAAACTAAACCCTAAAAGGGCGTAGTATTCTCATCCTAAGGGGTGGTGAAAGCCACACACACTCTGGCTAGGCTTATAAATGCCCTAGGGCAGATAGCCTAGTACGAACCTATGAACCTATGAACCTATAATTGGCTTAGATATAGAGAAAGCCTTTGAGTCCCTAAATTGTGACTATTTATTAAAAATCCTAGTACTATTTCAATTTCCTGCATCCTCTGTTCATCTCCTAAAGAATATATATATATATATATATATATATATATATATATATATATATATAATTTAGCGTATGTCAAGTTAGGTCCTTTTACCTCTGAATCTATACATATAACAAAAGGCACTAAACAAGGATGTCCCATGTCACCAATTCTATTTGCTCTGGCTATTGAAATATTGGCAGATTCAATTAGTAACAATATAAAAATCAAAGGAATAGATGTTTATGAACAATGCAATTCTAAAGTAATGCTATTTGCTGATGACATATTAACATTATGTAATACAAAAGAGACATTAGAAGAATTAGATATATTAATTGACAAATTTCACATGACTTCAGGACTCCATTTCAATAAATCAAAATCAAAATTATTATTAAAAAAAAAAGAACTGCAGACTAAGGGGGATTACATCATAGGGAAACAAGAATCTACCTTAAAATATATAGGAATTGAGTCAAGGATAATAATGAATTTGTCTCAAAAAACTACAATAATATCATCAACACAATTAAAATCTCTGTGGAAAAATGGAACAAAATAATATTAACATTTGAAGGTAGACTACAGTTAATAAAAATTGTTTTACTGCCCAAGATTATGTATATAGCCTTTGCAATATAACTGTTACCAGAAAGGAATATATTTAAAGAAATAAATTCATGCCTAATAAACTTTTTATGGTTTCCCAAAAGAAACAGAATAGCTTTAATACGTCATATCAGACCATGAAAACAGGGAGGATTAAACTTTCCTCATATAAAAACATACATAAAAGCATCAATATCTAAAACAATATCAGATTGGATAAGTCCAAATTACTCTGCAAATTGGTACTCTGCAAATTGGAAGGAATTACTAACTGTAATATCAATAAATAAATTTGATTTACAAAAAAAAGAAAAATTTCAAATAACAGATAAAAGCAAGTTGCCATGGCACGGATTATGTATTAATATGCAATATAATATAACATAACTAAAACTAGTATGATTAATTATTACATTGGCTCATTTGGGAAAATTATTAATGCAAATATTGATTTAAAAATCTGGTTTGATATTTTAACACCAATTATAGTCACAAAGAACTTTCCATATAAAATATATAAAGAAATGATTAATTCCTGGGAAGAGAAAGGATTTGTTTGTTGGCTCCAGTGTATCAAAGAACTAAAAGTTTTAGATATGCAAGTAATAAAAACAACATACAAGATTCCACAACAGGACTAACTTTACAGAGTATTCTGTCATATTAGCAAGATTTAAGTAGAATAATTAACAATTCTTCATTTAAAGAAATACCTAAATTTATGGAATACATATATGAAATCATAATATAATGACATTGACATGGGAAACAGTATTTAAAAAATTTACATAATATTGATAAACTATAAAACAACACCCAAAACCTCATATTGGAAATATATAACAAAAGGACACTCAATACAGTTAACTGAAGATATTAAAACAAATATCTTATTATCGACAAAATATAAATCCTGGACATTTTATAGGTTCATAGGTAAGTACTAGGCTTTCTACCCAAGGACATTTATAAGCCTAGCCAAAATGTGTTGGCTTTCACCACCCCCTTAGATTAGTTCTCTGTGCCCCTGTCCAGCAGAGCCATTAGTTCCCTGTGTCACTGTCTAGCAGAGCCTATGCAGTGATCCCGGGGTAAATTTTCTGTTTCCCATCGACCCGTCAAGGTTTCTCTTGAAGAGTGTTAGTGAGGGGCTCTGCCTGATATATATATTGGAATCCTGTTCCAAAGCATGGGGAGTCTCTGGGACAGGAATCTATCCCCCCAGCATGTCCTATTTATCATTGTGGTGATGTTGTATCTCTAGAGCATGTGGCTCTCCGGGATTTGTTTTTTTTTTAGGTGGAGCATGTCCATCAATTCTGGGTTGGACATGGCCTTGTATATCAGGCAGAGATCACCTCTGAGTAAGCGGTATGCAACAGAGTACAGCTGGAGTTTCTTTATTCGGGCTGCATAGGGCATCTGTTTGAGGCCAGTAATCCTCTTGGTGAGGTACTTTTGTGGTCTTTCCAGCTGTTGCAGGTGTCTTGTAAGGTACATCCCAAATTTTTAATTGGAAATACTTGCACAGAGCATTCTTAACCCCAGACAGAATCAGTAAAATTAGTTCTTCCATAAAAAGAATATGTTGGAGATGTGAGCAAGTACACAACGCAGATTGGAACCACATTTTCTTTGATTGTGTTAAACTTAAGCCATTTTGGAATGGTATTAATAGCTTTCTACAGGCTTTATTTAATGAATCATTTTATTTAACTAAAGCTCTTGTATTATTAAATCTGAATGAAGGTCTTCATTTGAATAGGTCAAACTTTTATCTAGTATGAACTATACTTGCAATTTCAAGAAAGTGTATAACAAGAAGATGAAATACAAGCACAATACCAACTTTGGAAGACTTCTACAGTCTACTGAAGACCACAGCATTATTAGAAATTAAAATTAAAGAACTAAGAATTTATCCAAAGCCATTTATCAACAACCCTTGGGGAAAAGTCTTATCATTGACTGACACTATACAATAATTGATCAGACACTCTGATAATGGATTGGACATACTTATAAAGTAACTGTATACATTAAGAGCTGTTATAGTGCCAGGCTAATGTAAATAGTGTACATAGTTAAAGATGTTATGTATAAATACTATGGAATTCATTCAAATGTATTTGAAAAATAAAAAAAAAATTTTGAGGAAAAAAAAATACACATGCTAATGCAATAGCTGTTATTCTATCAGCTTACTATCTTTGTAAGTTCAACCTGTAAAACATGTCCCTATCTCTGGGTCTTTGTCCCCCCATTAAGTATGCCTCTATCCAGATTTCTTGTTCTAGCAGTTGAGAGGTATGGTAAGTCTGTAGCAGCTACCTTTACATACAGATGTGTGTACTACAGGCTGCAGCAGCTGCTGCTGCAGCTAATACATATAGGAGGAAGTGTGAACACTATGGAGGACAACAAGCTGTAGGTGTAACTGTGGCAGCCCTGTTGTTATGGCAGATCCAGGTAAGGGTACCTTTCATTGTCCAACTGAGGCATGTATTTAAGGTACATCTGTTAGGCAACAGTGCCAATAACAGTGTGGTAGGCAACATATAGTTATGCTATACAGATATATGAAGTGTGTCCCTACCTGGAGGTCTGTGACCTGCAGCACTGAATAGCAGTAAATTAATTAGCAATAACTTTTGCAGATAGAGTGCATGACTCATTCATTCATTGCTGTCTTCACAATAATGTATGTGAACTGCAACTGAAGACTGGATTTGAACCCAGGACTGTGTGTGGCAAAATGTACTATATACAAGGCATGTAACAGACTGAGCTACTGAGCCACTGCTACAGCAGGTATATTTGCAAAATATAAAAACAACAATGCCAGATAATCCAAGCAATGTTTTGTAACAAAAGCATTTCTGTAGTAGCAAATATACTTCTCTGTCTTAATAAATGCACTTCTCTTCAGTCTCATATTTGCAAGATATATGTGCAGACATATGGGCTGTGACACATATTGTCTGCATCCATGGCTATCACAGGTCTCACTTATATCCATTATTATTTCTTTGGCTGTCTAGTGGTGTACTATTGTACCAGAGTTTAAGGTACACTCCCATTTCCCCATTACTTTTTATTCCAGTTGGCGTGGTATGACATGGTGTGCAGCTACACTACAACATGCCTAATGACTGTAAGTGGCAATCACTATGTTTTGAATAAAAAACCTATTTTAATTAAGATTTGCATGACATGATGGGTTAATTCAATATGCTGTTGGTGTGATAAGCCACATGGCAGAGGTGTTTATTTTGTACATGTGTCTGGCAATGTTATAAACACATATAGTAATTAAAGCTCTGAATAGCTGAGCTAAATGAAGCTCAGCGCTAAAAAAATATAAAGAAAAGAAAAAGGGGGTGATAGAAAAGTGGTGAAATTGGGGCAAGCAGGGGGAAAACATAGTGAAAGGCATGTAGGGATGTGCAGGAAGGGTGTAGGAAAGAACCATAGTTATCTATTTCTTGTACAGCAACAACTGTGCACTTTGACAAAATTTGTACATGACTTTGCACTCCACTCCAGAGAGAGGGGTAAGGACAGCATAACTGCATTGTCAAGCCAGTTGGACCAAATTACATGTGTCCAGTGGACACACGTGCAAAATGGAGAGCTATGTATGGGACAATATTTGTTTGTGGAACAGGTGCTTATTATTTTATTAGGTGAGAGTAGAATGTTGGGGAAGGGACATAGGTATGTGGGGAGGTAAGTTGGGTAGGAGAAGATGCATTTGGCATTGGCAAGACAGCAGACATGAGCTGTGTGTGACGCATGAGGGGGTGAACACCTTGGATAGGGACGGTGTTGTGGAATCCAAGTCCCATGTGCCTCCAGACTGAAACAATGTGACTCAGGTCCCCACCCATGGGACTGTTGGCATTGTTGCATCACTGCCTGGAGGGTGGCTGTGCTGGAGGCTGGGCACCGGGGCAAGGCTGCCCTACCAGGTTGGCCAGCATGTCATCAATCTGGCACAGATGGTGGTCATAGCTACTGTGAACTATCCTGAGCACCAAGACCGGCAGCTGAGCCTGGGTGATAGCATCGCCCCCACCGTCGCTCCCAGAGAGGGTCCTTTCCCCATCCCCTGAGGCGGTACTACCCAGTGCCACAGGTAATGCAGGAGCAGCAGAAAGGGCACCACTGGTCTGGGTCCCAATGTCACAGCCAGTTGAGGCAAGGTAGGCTCATCAGCCAGAACTGGCCTACCTTGACATGCTGTGGAAATTTCGGTACAACAGTAAGTAGAGGTTAGCTATGAACAAATCATTATTAGTAATAACAGCATGGCAAAACATTAGAAATAACTCAGTTAGATAGCAATGCATATCATGTAAATGACAGATAAGTCAGTATGTTAACAGCATGCCAGTAACAGTTACAGCATAAGGCCAACAAAACAGGTAATTTAACAAGATATGTTAATATGTAACCATAATAAAACATAACAGTAATAAAACACATTTTCCAAAATACAGTTAATGTACCAAAGTATGTTAATAGTAAACCATAACAATGAATAACAATAATAAGTAAATGAAGATAAGGGGTGGGGCAAAAGAGAAAAATAGTCCATCAGTGACACTACAGGTTATATCCCTGACAGCAGTACTACTTTCTACTCTACAGGTCTGCATTTTCCTTATGTGAAATGTAACTACAAGTGTCCTATACCTGATGTAGCATGGGACAGTATGGGCTAAGCAATAACAACTGCAGGTATACAACTAAACAGAACACTTGCACATCAGATGGACATATATAACTGCCAAGGTGTTCTGTGGGCTGAGTTGGTAATACTTTGCAATTCAGGTAATCATTTCCGTGGTAGTCCTGTGACAGATGTATTATGCAATATTAATTATAGTATGTGAAATTGTGACACTTGAGAGACATGTATGTGTACAGGAAACTGCATTGCAGTAGCCTTTGGCCATGGTTTTTAACAAGGAGCCCAACCATGACCCCAGACGCCTGAATGCCCCACCTCTGCACAGGAAAGTGTGCACCTTCACCTGCACTGCTAGCTATATTCACAGTAGATAAGACTCCAAGGAATGATACAGAGTCTCACCTATTGTGCTTAATATAGGCTGTTTTCTCTCCACTACACGTCACTTAGCACTATTCAAAAAAGTGCCACATTGCTTAGAAGCGCTCAAACCAGCCAAGTAGAACTGAGCAATGTTAAAACTTGCACAGTCGTGGTTTTGAGCAAAGCTGAACACCATGCAAACATTGGCAGATTTTACCATGTTTATGCAGTCCTTAGCAGATTTGGGCACAGTTCAGCAGAGCCGTAATTTACAGTTGTGTTCTTAATGTTTACAAAAACAATACATTAAATACAGACAAGTTCTCCCTGCTATGGATTTGAACCTTGGACCTAGTACACATCAAAACCATAACTCTACCCATTTAGCTATGTGGATAGTATGAAATGCAGTATACCTTCACATATACTATTGAGCTACCTGTTAGCAATGCTGAGTACCACACCGCACCTCGCAAACATGCATAAACACACTAAAATTAAATAATTGATTACATCCAGTTTCTATTTTTACATGTGTGGCAGATGTCTGCTGTATATGTATGAGCTCCATTTGGCTCTGCTGTGCTCTGTGGCGGGCAAATGATAATTTAAAAAAAAATAAAAAAAGGCAGATAAATGTCATTATTATTAATTACATCCAGTTTCTATATTTAGATGTCTGGCAGGTGTCAGCTGTGTACATGTGAGCACAGCTTGGCATTGCTGCGATCCACACCATACTGCACAAACATTCAGTTAAAAAAAATACAACAAAGTCAGGAGAACATATCACATCATACAAATTACACATTAAACATTTGCTACACTTCACAACATTGCTACAGTGGCAGGGACAATTGCAGGGAGCCTCAAACTCATCTCCATCCACGGTTAGCTGCTACACCTCTCCCTGCACTGATTCAATATCTGTGTTCCTTGGCTCTCCTTTGACAGCGCACCATCATTAATATGCATGGTGGACTGCCGAGGGGGGACTGTGGCCGTGTACATGGTTACATTACTTGTAGGCTCTACATGATGCCTACATGGATTTTATTAAATCCTGAAGTCAGTCTTTTGAAGTAGACCCATATTATATATACATATATATTATATATACACACACAAATATATGTATATATATATATGCACATAGTTTTTTAGAATGGAAGACAAATGTGCATAAGCTTTGTTATTAGTGAAATGCAGAAATGACATGAAAACTAGATGTTCAAAAAAAGTGGATTTGTGGTCTAGTGTTAAAAAGCTGTAGTTCCTTAACTCTTTTAGATAAAATACTTTAATGGATTAAGATGGTGCTCAGGAAAGCAATGGTAGTTCCAGCATATATGGGATATACTTTCATTGTTCAGTACCTGTACAACAGATTTGTTTTAAGTACAGACTCAAATTATGGTTATTCTTTTTGACAGAAAGTGTCCCAAAACATTGTAGCAGTGTTACAAAATTTGACAGTTCATATTAATGCCTCTATTGCCACTGAAATAAAAGAGCTGTGGCTGGTTGTCAGACTTACACCATCAAATGTTTGCATGAACTGCTTTCCCCTATACATGGAAGCTGCCAGTGTAGTAGATGTGTCCCAAATTTGGAATTCCCTGTTGGCTTCACAACCTGTGTTTTCCACAGTACTGGGATTTGTACTGAAGGAGATCTCCGTTGCTTTTTTTAAAGCTGTCTCGCTATGTTAAACTCCTTTAACATAGCGACATTAGTAAAAGCAACGGAGATCTTGCGATCTCCGTTGCTTTTTTTTAAACCTGTCTCGCTGTGTTAAATGAGTTTAACACAGCGAGACAGCTTTAAAATAAGCAACGGAGATCTCCGTTGCTTATTTTAAAGCTGTCTCGCTATGTTAAACCCATTTAACATAGCGAGACAGTAAAAAGCAACGGAGAACTTGCGTTCTCCGTTGCTTTTGCCCACAGCTCTGATGTACTGCGTAGGCATGCGCAGTACATCAGAACTGCCGCAGAACACCAGACAGGTGCGGAAGGGCAGCAAAGAGGCATTATACAATGACATTATTTAAGAAAAGTAATTATTTCTTTTCTTAAATAATGGCATTGTATAATAGCAATAACCCACTTCTGGGTGTGGGTAATGCTGGATTTACCCACGGTTGTCTTTGTTTGGTCCCTCGGGCTTCTCCCTCGGGACCAAACCACGCCAACCGTGGGTAAATCCAGCATTACCCACACCCAGGCGTGGGTTATTGCTATAGTATTTCCTTCTCCCAATACACAGAATGAAGTGCTTTCCTTCCTATAGTTTTACGTGCTTTTCTTCTTATAGTTTTATTTATTTATTTATTTATTTATTATATTTGTTTATTTTGGTAGTCTGACTAGGTCATGGAATGCCCCTTTTCAGCAGAGTCCTGAGGAGAACAGATCCACAATAATAATAAAAAAAAATAGTGACATTGAGGCAGAGAGTACAAAAGTAAATTACTTGGATTCACAAATACAAAATCAAGAAAAAGTGTAGACAGCAAAAGAAAAGGTAGTTTGTACATGTAAACAAGTTTCAAACAATAAAAGATCATGAGTGACATTGCATATATAAAAACTGTTTGATGAACATACTAAAATAACAGAAGAAAATGGATGAAACATTCTAAGATGCAGGCGGTTTTCTGAGAAATGTATGCATTTTTGTGTAGTAGACACCAAAAAAAAAAAAAAAAAAAAGAAAATATAGTGAAAGAAAGGAAAAATAGGAAAGGAAAAGAGAGGTACTGGAAAAGAGACAGTAAATGACAGGGAAATAATAGGAAGGTGGATTGAAAATGGAGGATGTGGATGAATTTAGTTTGTTGTCATCTGACCCCTTTATTCACGTCAGGAAGTCTTGAAGAATAATGGATATCTGATCTGATATATCAACCTTCTCCCTAAAAGGAGTGACAATACAATTCCTGCCTTTTCCCCATCCAGACTGCAGTTACTTCATCCAGTATGCAGGTACTTTTTCTTTCATTCCTTAAAGATTTTCTTTATCACAACATTGCTTTGCCTACCCACAAAGTCAGCTTCAATAAGGAATACTTATTGGTTCTGGGACAGTTAGCACTCCCTCACTTCCAACATCGAATGAAGCCATGAGTTTTTTGCAGGCGCTTATCAGATTCCCAGGAATTAGGGTTGACACATTTTCAGATGTCCGTGGTGGGGTACAGCGGGAGTGGCCAACTACAGGGTATCATAGTGGATGTAACAAAGGTATACTGTGATAACTGTGAAAGAAATATATGAATTAAGCCCCAAAGTCTTTGGATCACTAAGCCGACAGAAGCCATGGGGTTCCAGATGCCCTATTGTGCCTTTTAAAGCTTTTGTCCAATGATGGCCTAAACAAAAATCATGATTAAGGAAAGAAGCTATTTCAAGGAAATAAAATGTGTTCATGGTGTAGTATTCAAAATACTAATAGTTTCCAATAAACTATGAAGACATATACTTGGGAGAAACTATGACACATTGATGAGAACATGAAAAACCAAATAAATAACAACAGACATCATGCAGTGGCCAGGAATGTCACCTCAAACAGAATATGCTAGTACAGAGTTGTGCTGTTTCCAATGCATATCGTAGCAATCCAAAGAAGAGTTGATAGCATACCCAGCACCATCATGCTATCACATGCCTGCTAAATGCAGGTCATTACTAAGGATATGAGCCTTTAATGAACAGCAACTAGTAAACCAAGTTTGTAAAAAATGTACAGAATACATACAATGGACATACAAGCAGATTGTTACTATCTGATCATAAGCACTTTATATGTTCTTGAAATGGATGTCAGTGTTCTTCTCTTGAGCTTTGCTTTGTTGCAAGGTGAATTTGTTGGCATCTATATTTTGAGAAAGTAAACTGTTTATGATCAGACACCTGATCATAGTCCTCTACAGCAGACCGTTAGATTGCATTGCCAAGGGTCTTACTTTTCTTCTCTCACCAATGGTTTCATCTCTTCAAATTTTGTATAACATCTCTGGTTTTATCTCACTTTTTATGTCCCTCACCAAGTTTTTAATGTTCTGGTTGCAGTCATTCAGTAATGTTGGACATTAGCATTTTCGTATAGATTCCTCTTCTTTAGAAAAATACAAGTTACTGCAAAACCTGTTGCTGCTGCTTTTTATAAATAAATCACTGTGGATTACAGTCAGTCAGTATTGCCAGAAATTATACTAACTTCTTATTCTTTGGAAAATGCATACTGTCTCTCCCTCATTCTTATTATGTCTGTCTCCCATTTTCTCTACCACTGCCTCACTCTGTATCCCCCATCACCCTACACACCCTCTCTCTCCCCCAACTCATTTTCTACATCTCACACTCTTGGTAGTGTAAGCTGACTGGAGCCAGAATGTATCATGTGTATTGTGGATGGAGCTTCCCTTCAAGTGGTTAAATCTGAAGTGGATGAGGTTGCCACTTGTTGGTCACAGCTGAATTATTTGCAACTGTTTTTGTTGATGTTTCTCACAGACTGTCCTTGGTGGTGCTGTTTTTATTAGAGTACAGACAGTGATTTACATTTTTTCCCCTCCTTTTGTCTTCAGTTGTTTCCAATCCAAGAAACTGGTGTGCATAAGAAAGGTGAGTGTGGGGAACAAGCTGTGTCTCACCATGGATAATGTAAGGGGACTTTACCCCTTGCAAAAAATGCTTGTTGTTGTGTTTTATTGTATTTGCCATCCAGACAAAGCTACAACTGCTTATATTTATCCAGTTGTAGTGTGACCTGGACAAAATCTGATTACATATTCCCAGAGAACTACATATTTACAAATGGGGGAGTGCATGTGGTTTCTTTTTGTGTTTTTTTTTTTAAGAAACTGACTTTTAGTACCACAGTAAACTCTCAGTTAACCGTCACCCATGGGGATTGGTAGATGCCAGATAACTGTAGTTTCTGGTTGCTTGAGAGTTACTATTAAAAATAGGCTTGACTAATACTGTACCCTATACCATTTGTTTGGTTTCACTTGTTCTTAGGTTGGGGAGAGGGGTAATGTATTCCTATCTTCCTTTTTAAAACTCAAGGTATGCTTCTGTGGGTGGGGGGTGGGGGGGACAAAGTGCAACACATGAAAATTGTACTGTATTTCTTTCATTTTTTTTTCTGGTTGCTTGAGAGTTCTTGTTGCTTCAGTTCCCATTAACTGAGAGTTTGCTTTATCTATTCAGTTGTAGTTGTTTCAGAGACACTGGCTTCAGTGAAATGACATGGTCCATTAAACAATGAAGATGTGCAATTTACCATTGCATTTAACCATTGCAATTTAACTTGCTCAACACAACAGCTATACCTCCTTATTTTGTTACTAGCAGTGCAGCTATGCTTCCTTATTTTTTCAGTAGAGGTGCTCTTGCGTGTCTATATCATAACATCGAAAACTTAGGTTGTCGAATCTGAAAACATCGACACCTAACCATCGAAAGCTTACAATAGCGAATAGCCACATAATCAAATTCTTTCCTTGGTAAAGAATTTGAATGGCCATCCGTAAACAAACACACCCAAACATACTGGGGGGCTTCACCCCCCCAACTAAATATACCAACTCTGAGATCGCTGTATATTGGGGAAAGGGCAACTCCCCGATAATGGCCATGCAAATTCTTTCCCAAGGAAAGAATTCGATTATGTGGCCATTTGCTATTGTAAGCTTTTGACGCTTAGGTGTCGATGTTTAAGCAATCAACAACCTAAGCTGTTATTAATACAATAGGAACCCGTTCTTGCAAGGCCCTCAGACTCCACGTGAACGAATAAGGACAGAAATAAGTCTTGTATCTTTTCCACAGGACAGAAAAGCAAGCCAGTGACTACACCGGCCTGTGTCTCCTGGCTGAGGATTTGATTCGTCTTGCCCCTAGTGGTTGAGTGTCTGCTTCATCTTTACAGTTTTGACCACTTGGCCTAATTTCCAACTGCCCATCCATTAACTGGCAGTTGTATACTTTCTCAAATGTATTTCCAGTGATTTCTGGACTTTATCAATGCAAAGTCTCTGGACAACTTAGTCCACATCCCAACCTTTAATGTCAGTGACCTCCTCTGCTTTTGTGAAGTCCTTTCCCTCCAAATTCTATGCACATTTGTCTACCTGCTTAGTTGCATCTGTCCTCCACCTGCGTAGTTACAATGTCAAATTTAAAAATGAACTCCTGTGATAGAAACCAAATACAAACAAACTGTATGGTAAAGGAAAAAAAAATCATTGCATATAAAAATAAATTTAACTGTGAGATTGCAAAAGCGGAAAAAAAAAGCTCTTGCTAATCTTAAACAGGGAACTGTGGACCATAATCAAATCAACCAAAGCCAGATATAAATTAAAAATAGCCATCCAAGCAAAGGATAACAATAAAACCTTCTTTAACTATATTATAAACCTTAGAAGCACTGAACAACACTGATAGTAACTAATATCTTATACTCATACCTTGAAAGCATAGCCAGTCTACTAAGTATAACCTCACCCCTTCTGCATTCCCAGATCATGTACCCACATTTATACCCTCCCTCCAAAATCTACCCATGAACAAGTCCTCAAGGCACTGTTCAAGGCCAAAAGCACTGCTTCTGTGGGGCCATATAACATAGTGGGCTGCTTAATAGCCAATCTGAAACAGAACTAGTCAGCCCCCCTACAGTGGTTATTCAGTATCACCCTCATACAGTCTTTGTGGTAGATAAATGGAGGACTGCAGTTGTCATCCAGTTGCACAAAGGTGAGGCATCAGTGGACCTGGGTAATTATTGACCCATAAGTCTGACCAACCTTGCCTGTAAGTCTACGGAGAGGATCATTATTAAATCATTCTATATAGCAAAGGTAACCAACAAACTCTTGACTGAAGCCAGTTCGGATTTGTAAAGGGCAGATCCTGCCTACTTAACCTGGCTGACTTATGTTAGAAAGTTACTGAAGCAATGGATGATGACAATTCAGTATACACTACATATCTTTACCTCACAAAGGCATTCAACACCATGCCATACTCCGGTATTGTTGATAAACTATCACAGCTAAATGTTGCTCCATGTATTAATGAGATAGCAAACTGTCTCAGGAATAGAACCTAGGAAGTTAAGACAGGCAGCTGTACCTCCTCCAAAACCCCTGCCACTAGTGTACCCCTGGATTCAGTCCCTGGGTCGCTACACTGTGGCATTTACTTCTTAAAGGTAATTGCTAATGATAAGGGTTTATGTCTGACCAAGTTTAGCAGATGACTGTAATGTTGGTGCCATCATAAACACCCCAGGAGACACCAAGATCATCCAAGAAGGCTTCTCCTAAACAAATATCTGGTGTCAAAACCATGGGCTGAAACTAAATTTATTTATTTTATATTTATTTGTGTTTGTTTACTAGGAAAGTCTGACTGGGTAATACCCATTTTCAGTGGAGACCTGGGGAGAAAAGCTCCATTTACTTACATTGCATTATAGTAAGTTATAAATGCTAAGAAATGTATAACAGAATCTTTCAGCAAGCATGATGGTCCTTGTAGCTATCACACTGACATCAAACCCCTGAGAATTTAAGTAGTTATGGACCTGGGAACTTGTATACAAACAATGAACTGTCCAATCACTATGTTTCCACTTTTTGTAAAAGAAAATTATTTTTCATTGCACAGCTTATTACTAAGGGTATGATGTCCAGGTCTGAGATGTCACCATTATTGAGTGAATGCCCCTTTTGGTATATACAGTACCTGTCCAGGCATTCAATGCAACTTGAATGACCACAGTGCTCTCCCATTAAGAAAATCAAGGTCCTAAATCATAAAAACTATATAGACTGTCTCAAAGCCTTGTTCCTCTTATTGGCATCGTACAGCCTACTGAGGTGTGATATCTACCTCATGTACAGAGCCTTGATCGCTGCCTCATGTACTGTGCCTCAACAGACCATATCCTGTAAAACCTACTTTACATTTGCAAGTCCAGTGGTGGCATAAAAAAACATTCAAAAGATCTCAATCCTTCTTTTTGTGACATGTTGAAGTGACATTTATAGATTCTACCCATCTCTGGGGCTATTAGTACTTAAAAATGTAAGGGCTAAAAATTTCATAGGACTGTATAGCTAGACTTCTAAAGATCCTTATGAATCAGTTGCTTAGTAAGTACCCCTGGAACTATGTGGGGCTATTATGCACTCACTCACTCACTTCTCCTTCCTGGCAATGGGGCAATTCAGTTTCCAATAGCCTACAGGGTTTCATACTGAAAGACTGAACCCATCTAGTGTATGGTCATAATGAGGTATTTCCTCCAAAAAGGACCAATTAAGGAGTAACAGGTTAGTTGATAAAATTCTCAAATAAACAAATGCATGAAATTTCAAGGAAGCAGTAAAGAGCATTTAACTCTCTGTCTGGTTACCACCTAGTGGCCATTAAAGTCTTCTGATACTATTTCTGCAGGTCTTCTGTCCAACTGCACATATTCAAAGAATATCTTTATATCTGTTTAGATTTTTAAAGTGAGATACTTGGACCATGTAGGCATGTAATAAGTTATACATAATAAGACATAATAATTTCCCTTTTGGTGTTTTGAGCATTCTTAACATTTATTAGGTAACTTATTTACCCATTTAAATATGAATATAAGAAAACATAGGTTCATAGGTTCTTACTAAGCTTACAGCCAAAGAGAAAATTGAGAATCTCAGCCACATCACCCAGTAATGATGGGAGATGAACAACTGCCCTCATTAAGTAGATTTTCATCACATATCCTCAATGAAAATTTGTGATCACCCATCCAGTCATCCAGACTGGTTTTAAAGCATGTTAAGTACCCTGCTAGATCAGTAAGACCAACCTACTCTAGAGAAGGGGGATACAATGGGTCATGCCATCTAGTGTTGTTGATGTGTCCATGCAGGATTTAGGTCTCTAGAACAGGTGCTTGCTTTCATACTGGTTTTGTTTAGATGAAGAAGATCAAAACACTCTGGGTGATTCTTGGCATGGAAAGCTAAGAAGAGATCTCTTCTTAGGAGTTTGATGCTGAGTAGCTAAGGATACTGAGACCTAAAGTATTGTAATTTGCAGGGGCTAAAACAATTTTTTACTTAACTGCAGTTAACAACTGACTAAATGAGTGTCTTAATATGTTTGTGGCCCTATTTAATAAATTAAGCTGTAAAAGCATTTTTAAGAAAAAAATTATATCCTAAATAATGTGACAAATATTATTTCCTTGTGGAAGCTGGCACTGATCCCCTTTACAAGGTATAAGCCATTGGATTAGAAGTTCATATACTCAGTTAAGTTAGTGTTATTGTGAGCTATGCGAAAAGAGATCCATCAAATATTGTACAATATTAACAAGAATAAATACTGCACATATCAGGAAATGCACTAATAACCTAAAAAGTCAGTGGAGGCAGCCAGATGCTTGCAGTAATGGAAAACATATTTTGTCATTTTGAAGCAAATGTACACATAGTTCAAATGAGAAAAAATATGTTTACCAGTACTCTTTATAAGACTTTATACAAAGCTCTCATTTATAATGATGTCATCAAATGAACACAGATGCTACTACAAATGGTTAAAATAATATCAATCCACATTTGGAAAAACAGTTCAGAAAATGTGTGAGAACATGGTTTTGAAACCCTCAGGTGCAAGTTTAGACATATTTGAAGCCTAATTTACATATTTAGAAGTAAACACTACATCAATGGGTAATGTCATAGAAAAGATTATTCTTTTTATCAAATGTTGCAAATTTACTATGTTTCTATGATTATGAAAATTAAAGGATACTTGAGTAATGTATACTAAGAAATATTGCATTTGTACTCACCTATGATATTTATTTTATTTTTTATTTACCATTTGTTAGAATATTTATTATAAGGCTGAACTGTAACACATGAAGATATTAGGGCTACAGTTGCTTCCAACTTTTAACACTACTAGCAACTGGCAAGCTAATGGTGAGACAATTAAAACTGTTCTGTCTAAAAGATATATCAGTCATCACCATCAGAATCATCATCATCCCACTTTTTCCCTATTTTCTACATGGGATCAGGGTGTCATGTCAGTTGTCACCATCTCTCTTTATTCAATGCCACTTTCCTACCTTCTTTGACACTCATGCCTGACCTTTGCAGTTCTTATCTCACATAATCCATCCTCCTCTTTGCTGGATGCCCTCTTTCCACTTGCTCCCTTCTTGTCTGTCCCAAATCTTCTTCACCAGATTGTTTTTTTGCTTTCTTCCACATGTTCCCAGACGACCTTAATCTGTTCTATTTGACTTTTTCTGTAATTTAAGTTACTTTGGATTCTGCTCTTATGCCCTCATTTCTTCTTCTGTCCTACATTGTGAATCCTATGACCCACCTTAGGCACTTCATTTCCATCACTTTTAGCTTCCTCAACTGCTCTGCCTTTACTGCCCATATTTATGTACCATACAGTAGTACTGGTTGCACCACTTTTTGTACACCTTTCTTTTTAGCTTCTTTGGCATGCTTCTGTCATGTACTGCACATGAGACTGTGACAGTTGGCTGTAGCCCCTCTGATTCTAGCCTTGACCTCCTCATTGAAACTTCTCTTCTCCAAAACCACCCTTCCTAGATACTTTATTTTCCTTTGTAACTTACTTCTAGCACCAGTTGGCATAGTAGTTAAGGTCTTTGCCTCCAACGCTGAAAGTACAAGGTTTGATCCTGATCTCTGGCCATTGCCTGTTTGGAGTTTGCATGCTTTGCCAGTGTCTCTGTGCATTTCCTTCCACCTCTGAAAAAGTTGTAGAAGTGGTAGGGAGTGGCTTTATTATAGAGTTAGGCAGCAATTTGCCATTGAAAAGAGACATAAAATATCCTTACCTGTTAATGAATGAATACAATCACAAGAAAACAAAAGCAGTTTTTATTTCAGTGAGCTGTGGCAGTCTTAGAACTAGTTGTAATTCACTGTAAGGTGTGATGGGGATAAACCTCTTGAAAGGAAATGTACTTCAGTGTGACATTTTATTTTGGAAAGCAGCATTTTTTATGAATTATGTTTGGAGATATCTGTTTTACGTACATATTGTTCATGGAAGTACTCTAAATTCTCTGCAGATTATCAGCTGTTTTTCTTGGCTCCTGAGTAGTTACCTCCTTGGTCTCATAAACATACTTTGCATACTTACCCTATGACTTTTTTCTTTTCAATGTTGTCCTCATTCTGTTTCTTCCATACTTCCTTGTTTTCTTTTTATATTGGTTCTGTCAACTTGCACAAGCTTTACACAGTTCTTTCTGTTAGTTGCTTTTTCTAGCTCAATATATTTTTGTAATCTTTGTTGACTTTACTTGCTGCCCTTATAAGTTATTTATTTATTTGTTTGTTTGTTGGTTTGCCTCTGCTGTCTGGGAAGGTCCGACTAGGCAGAGCTCATTTTCAGTGAAGGCCTGGGTAGAAAAGTTCAGTCACAGCACATTTATATTAACAAGTGAATTTAAGATGATTCTCAGAAAAATAACAGTTACATTTCTCAGAACAAAATAAAACATAATTATAAGACAGGTATATGCAGTAAAGTATTTATATCAACACTTGTAAGTCTATACAGTTCTTGTAGTGCTAAAACCTTGCAGGAAGTAATTATAGTGGTACTACAGAAGGGAAAACGTTGTAAAAAAGTTTAGAACCATGTCGTTTGTAAAGAGTTTAAGAGATATAATGAAGTAAGTTATAAAATTATGTAGGAGGGGAGTAGTGTAGTAGTGTGTAGGAGGAGGATAGTGGTAATATCCTATGACTAAGAGAGCATGTTATAGGATTAGTTTTGTTTAGACTCCCTATTCCATAGTGGTGCATCTAGAAGATTTATAACTTATGTGTACAGTGGATGCATGAAAAGGGTACAGTGGTGGATGGAAGCAGTTAGAAAAAGAGGAAGATGAGAAGTTTTATTTGAGAGAGTGTAGAAGGGTGCATTGATTCAAGTGAAGGAGGGAAAGTTTTTAAAGGTGCAATGATTCAAGAAGCGGAGGGCAAGAGGTTAGTGATAAGCAATAAGACGTTTGTGCTTTCACTAGAGGTCTCAACCTAATGATGAAAATGAGCATGACCAGGACTGGGTAAGGTATTGATTGGGTTGGATTTTATAGCTGGGAGTTTAACAGTATTTTTTTCTTGTGTAAGGATGGCATTCCAGAGTTTGGAGATGTAACAGGAATATAATGAGCCTCCTGATGATACTAGTGCTTAGTAGAAATTTGTCACTAGAATGGAGGTTCGTTATGGGGGTGTAGAGCAATAATATATATTTTTAATGAAGGGCATTTTCAGGATAATATATCAGTTTGTATGCCTTAACTAGCTGAGAGTGTGATAGATAATTGTTCCACTCTAGCCAGTTTAGCTGTTTTAAGATTTGGCAATGGTGAGTTTGTGGTACAGTGCTGGTAGCAAATTTAGCTACTTTGTTGTAACAGCAGGCTAGCTTGGATTTTAGTGTAGAGCTTAGGTTTATTAGCATAAGTGAGGCATATTAGTGGGTTTAAAGCAAATAGGATGAGGCTAATTTTTTCCTTCTGGGTCTGTAAGGTGCTCTTTTGCCTTGTAAAGGCAGTCAGGTTTCTGGTTGGTCTTTTTAATTGTTTGAAGAGTATGTGGTCAGATTTAAGATTTTCTATTACGATGCCCAGTCATTTAGGACCTCAACTTAGTAGTATTGCCAGATGTTACTAAGAAAGATTGTTTTTGATTGAGATAATGTTTTGGGGTGAAGAACACCAGTTTTATTTTATTGGAACTAAGGAGTAGGTTTGAATTTTTTAGCCAGGTTCCATTTGAAGAGAAAGAAATTTGTGTGATTTATTGAAGGTTGTACATGCTAAAGTTGAATCATTGGCATATTGTACTATTATTTGCTTGGTCTGTGGCAGTGCGAAGCTTGCTTATAAAAATATTAAAGAGAAGGGGTCCTAGTATAGAGCCCTGAGGGACACATATGGTAACTGGAAGAGAGGAAGCGAGGTCTTTTTGCCATTTGACTGATTGTTGCCTTCCAAGCAGGTAACTAAGGAAACACCAAAAATCTGAAGTCCACTCTCACAAAGGTACTAAACACTGATGAAGTCTTGTACACAAGACGAAAGCGCTTATCCATAGTTCATTATTAAAGTGTTTGGTACCTTTGTGAGAGTAGACTTCAGATTGTTGGTGTTTACTGTGTCCCTACAATTATTCACAATTATTTACTAGTATTTACTGTTTCCCAGGTAACTAAGGAACCATTTAAGTGAGGACAGAGAGCGACCTATAGAAGAGAGGTCACCAAGTAAAGATTGGTGTAATAAAGTGTTGGATAGTTCTTGCTCTGGTTTATAGTGTCAGTGAAGTAAAAGAAGGCAAGTGGTTGTGCTGTGGTAGGGTCTGAAACCATGCTGGGTTTCCAAGAGCAGATCCCTTGAATACAGGTGATGTTGAAGCTGAACAAAAGTACAGTTTTCAAGTATTTTTGATAAAGGGGAGAAGATTGCCGCTAGCGGTTATTAAACTCTGTAGATGTACAACCTTTGTGTAAAGGTATAATAAAGGATTTTTTTCCAAGTGGAAGGAATGTATTTTTCAGATATAGATCTAATTATCAATATGGAGATGGGAAAACCAGCTCCATCTATAGCCATTTTTAAGTAGTCCAAGGGGAGTTGGTCAACAGCTAGGGTGGTTAATTGTAGCTTCTATAGGAGTTTTTTAATGGTGAATGCAGTTCTGCCCTGGAGTCAAATAGTTGAGGATATTTAACAGAGGTTGCAGGTACTGAGAGGTTACTGGAAGTATTAGTGTTTGAAAGGGACAATATTGTCTGTATAAAATAGTTTTTTAAACTGTATAGGAATTGAATCAGTAGTATTCTTGGATGTAGGGGTGAGGGTGGTAGTTTGGCCTGGGTGTAAAAATCTGTTTTTGGATTTCCTGAAATGCTTTGGGTTGTTTTGATGATTATTTTGAAAAATATTATAATAGATTTGCATGTTTTGTCATGTTTTAGTTGGTATTTTGCCCCATTCTTTACTTGCCTGAAAATGTTAAATGTATTTTGTGTTCTATTTTTGAGCCACTATTTCCAGGCTTTGTCAAACTGTAGCATTCATTTCATAGTTTACTTTGTTAGCCATGGTGCAGGGTTGGATTTGATTCTTTTGGAGTGGACTGGGGCAAGGTTATTGGGAATTTTTAGGAATATCTCATTGAAGTGTGTATGTGTGTGTTTGTGTGTGTGTGATGACAGTCTAAAGGCATATATTTCAGTATTTTCCAGTTATATTCTGTCAAGGATTTGATAAAAATGTTTTGTCAGAGTTTTTTTTTTTAGTTGCGAATTTGGCTGTAACTTTTATGTTTATCTTGGATATTGTAACTTCTGAGAGCATAAGTAAGTTTATGGTTACCTAGGCTGCCTGGAATTCTACCGGCTACCCTAATTTTGTTGCGTCTATTAGTAAGATTCCAGTCTAAGGTAGATTGCCTACCAATACTTTTGCGCACTCTAGTGACTGATGTAATTAACTGTGTAAACCCATACAGGTTTATGGAACCAGATGGTGCTGCTATTGATAAGTTGCCAATCTGTATTTAGTCCCCTTGTATTATTGTTTCTTTTTGTATATGGTGGGATATCTAGTACAGTACATTTTCTACAGTGTTAACGATTTTGCCTGGTGAGATATGCAGCTGTTAAGCAAAGCATTTTCCTTTTATTGGTTTTGAGGTGTGCTATAAGTGGTTCTGCATTATTAAACTGTGGTATCTCGGTTTAATTTCTCCAAATCTTTTGGGTTTGTAATACCATGACAGGAATAGGGCCCATTTCTAAGTCAAAGTATGACTAAAGTAACTGTGGTATCTTGGTTTAATTTCTCCAAATATTTTGAGTTTGTAATACCATGACCGAATGGGCCCTCTTCATAATTCAAATTATGGTTAAAGTTCATGAAATTAATATTGTTTCAGTCTTTGATGTCAGCCAGAAGTGCTCTTCGCAGCACCCGCAATTTGCCTAGAACTGACTCCTGCAGTTCATATGGAGTTACATGTATCTGTAGCAAATCTAAATATGGCTGTAAATTCCTTTTTATGAGACCTATTGCTCCTACTACTGTAAGAACTGTGGGTATCCTTCTACATTTCCTTCATTTCTGCCTGCAAATCCTGGTATCTCTCTTTTTAGTTTCACCAGTTTTGGGTTTCTAATACCCTGATGGGACTGGAGCCCATTTCTAAGTCAAAGTATGATTAAAGTTCAAGAAATTAGTATTGTTTCAATCTTTGATATTAGCCAGAAGTGCTGTTCAAATGACTCCTTCCACAATTCATACTGAGTCACATGTATCAGTAACATATCCAAGTACGATTGTAAATTCTTTTTTAAAAGACCCATTCCTCCTGCTACAATTTAAATGTTTGGGTAGCCTTCTTCCACATTGCCCTTGTTTCTGCCTGCAAATCCTGGTATTTTATGACTTTGTGTCTCTCTGTATGCAAGACACTGTAGCAATTTTAATGATCAATGCTACTTTTGTCTTCTTTTTATAGACTGCTATGTCTGGTTTTCTCGCAACTATTTTTTGAATTGTTGGTAATGGGTGATCCCATGTAATATAAACTTCATTTTCTGTAATACTTTGTGACTCATTTTTCCAGTGTTTTTCAGCTACTTCAATATTATAATGCTTGCAAAACCCCCACTACAACAGTCTTGCCACATTGTTATGCCTTTCAGTATACAGTCCTTCTGCCATTAGTATATCACAACCAGCAACAAGATGTGCGCCTGTTTCCAATCCTGTTTTAGAAAACCTACATTTATCTGTTTCTCCCACATTTTCAATGGACATTGTAAACTAATGTATGTAGTCCTCTATCTTGGGCTGCCAATATTAACCTTTGGTCTTTTGGTTTAAATTCACCTCTTTTATTGTGAGCGCTTTCGTCAGAGCTAGTACTCTGACTTCTTCAGACAATCCAAACCAAACCTTAAAACCTTTAAATACATATAAAGTATCAATTAATCAATTAAAATTACAAAATCATTAAACATCTCCTTATTAGAAATAGGTTATGATCAATTAATTAATCATCTACATGCAACATTAAGTACATTGTTAAAGATGCTAAGAATGGTATAAATATTAAAAAATGTTAAAACATGTTAAAGGTTAAGAGTGTGGATACCTAAAATAAGGAATATTATGTAAAAAATATTTATTATATTATATTATACTATTCTAACTCATTACAATATGTTGAATTATATACCAATATGTTGAAGGTAGAAACCAAAAAAAATGACCTACCTTATTTAAAAAACATTATTTCATATTCATAAATAAGACAATCCATTTCATATTCTTGTTATTTAAAGTGCATGTTTTTCTAAAGATACATAATTTCATAAATAAATAAGCAAATTGACCATACTTTATAAGCATCAAAAATAAAAACTAAATATAAATAGATAAATGAATGAATAAATAAATAAATACATCAGCTGTACTTTATGAACATATTCTATTCTGATTAAGTTATTAAGTGCTTTAAGTTTCAGAATACATTTTATAGATACATATTCATTTAAACCTGGTGGAATATATGCAGAAGTGCGAATATGCCACATTAACTCTTTTTCCTCCAGCTTTAGTTCCCAAGGACCACCCGTCATGTCATGCACCACTTGTTCTAAAACAGAAAACTGGAAACTATGTGTAGGATTTTCTATAATGTGTTTTGCTAGGGCGTTCGTGACTGCTTTTTTTTGCTTATACTATATTGGTGTTCATATATTCTTTGTCTAATCTTTCTTTCTGTTTTTCCAATATCGTATGCACTACATAGTTCACATACAGCCACATAAGCAACTCCTTTCGAGTTACAATTAAACTTGCCTCTAATGACATATATCCTGTCCTTGATAGTCAATTTGTTACCTATTTTAATGTATCTACACTGTGCACAACAACCACATCTACTCATCCCAGTATTAGCTTTATATTTTATCTGCCTTTCCAATAAACTTTTAATATTGGGTCCCCTTCTATAAGTTACTCGTGGGCCAGCACCCAACATTTTCAACTTCGCCTCCTTTATTGTTACTGATAAAATGATTAAGACATTTGTAAAAGAGCTCTCCTATGTACCGGATAGGAGAGCAGACCCAGTAAGAACTATTATTGACTTAAAGTTGTTTGTGCAGAAACTCAACCTCACTAGTTTAATGGGCATTAATTCGTCCCTTACTAGTGAGAGTCTCTAGTTTAATCTGCCTTTAAATGGGCCTCTAGCTACTTTTGAAAAAATCTGTGAAATGCATATTAGAGCTTTAAATAATAATGAGCAGTACCATAGAAACATCAAAAATACACATAGTAATATGTCTTGGGAAGACATGGAAGTTATCAATGTACTGAATGTATGCAACATTAAAGTAATGAAGCCGAATAAAGGCGGCGGATTAGTTTTTATGAGCACATGTGATTACAATAATAAGATGTCCAAGTATTTGGACACAAATGTATATGAACATGTTAGTATTAATGAAGCGCATGGGGCATACAGAAAAATTAGCAATATTCTGCAGGATTTGTTTTTAGAGGGTAGCATTGACTTGGAAACATATCACTATTTGTCAATGGCAGCTCCAAAAATTCCTGTTATATTTGGGTCCCCAAAAATTCACAAAAATATTAGCAACCCCCTTTTAGACCCATAGTTGATGGGTGGGGGTCAATAACTTATGCTAGTGCTAAGTATGTAGACTTTAAACTGAAACCTTTGATCAACAATGAATCACAAATTTGTCGTGATTCATGGAGTTTTCTAGAAAGTATAAATAAATTAGAGTTTAACAAAGGCAACATCTTTTTCACTGTTGATATAAATGAACTATATACAGTCATCCCTCAGAAATTAGGGGTAGAATGAGTCAGGGAATTTCTGACCATGAAAGGTATGCATGACAGTGATATTTACATAATAGAAACTCTCCTTGAAGTAGTTGTAGCTAATAATTATATGTACTTTAATGGTGATTTCTACCTGCAAAAAACAGGGGTTGCTATGGGCTCACCCTGTGGTGGTAGTTTAGCAAATTGTGTCATGGCGTATTGGGACAGGACCTTGCTATTTAACAACCCCCATTTTCAGAACTTTGTCACTTGGTATACAAGATACCAGGATGACATGTGCTTCATTTGGAAGGTAGATGTAGCTAATATTGAGACCTTTATTGAAACCATGACACAGATGGCAGATTTTGTGGAATTTACTTTACAAATAGGATTGGAATCTATTAATTTTTTGGACATTAATTTAACTTAAGATGTTGTTAACAACAGGTATAAAAGTACAATATATCGCAAGCCCACTTATTCAAATGCATTCTTGCATTTTACAAGTAGCAATTCATATCACCAGAAAAAAATGGTTGTCAAGGGCCAAGTAGTTAGAGCTGCCAGGATGGTGGCTGCTGACAGTGATTATAAAGTTGAATGTGAGTTATTGAAGTCTATGTTCTTGTGGAGGGGATACCTGGAAGATTTCTCAACCCATCTTTTATGAAGTTAACTTTAAGAGGGAATCAGGCTATTTTAAACCAATTCTCCAGAAAGGGTATGATGAAAAGCAATATGACAATTTAGTCCAAATCAATAGCAGAAACAAGGATTTAGTGCATAATCTGGGTAGCAACTTCCTAATAACATACTCAATGAATGCTAGGTACAGTAGAGACATAATAATTAAAAATTGGGCCATAGTAGTAGAAGATAGCAATCTCAATAAAATGTTGGGTGCTGGCCCGTGAGTAACTTATAGAAGGGGACCCAATATTAAAAGCTTATTGGAAAGACAGATAAAATATAAAGCTAATACTGGGATGAGTAGATGTGATTGTTGTGTACAGTGTAGGTAGATTAAAATCGGTAACAAATTGACTATCAAGGACAGGAATTATGTCATTAGAGGAAAGTTTAATTGTAACTCAAAAGGAGTTGCTTATGTGGCTGTATGTGAACTATGTAGTGCATACTATATTGGAAAAAACAGAAAGAAAGATTAGACAATGAATATATGAACACCAATATAGTATAAGCAAAAAAGTAGTCACAAATGCCCTAGCAAAACACATTATAGAAAGTCCTAAACATAGTTTCCAGTTTTCTGTTTTAGAACAAGTAGTGTATGACACGAGGGGTGGTCCTTGGGAACTAAAGCTAAAGGAAAAAGAGTTAATGTGGCAAATTTGCACTTCTGCATATATTCCACCAGGTTTAAATGAATACGTATCTATAAAATGTATCCTGAAACTTAAAGCACTTAATAGATAACCTAATGTTATTTTTAGGATTGTACCTATCAGAATAGAATATGTTCATAAAGTACAGCTGATGTATTTATTTATTTATTCATTCATCCATTTATCTATTTATATTTAGTTTTTATTTTTGATGCTTATAAAGTATGGTCAATTTGCTTATTTATTTATGAAATTGTGTATCTTTAGAAAAATATGCACTTTAAATAAGAATATGAAATGGATTGTCATATATGCATATGAAATGATGGTTTTCAAATATGGTAGGTTGTTTTTTTGGTTTCTACCTTTAACATATTGGTATATAATTCAACATATTGTAATGAGTTAGAATAGTATAATAAAATATAATAAATATTTTTTACATAATATTCCTTATTTTAGGTATCCACACTTAACTTTTAACATGTTTTAACATTTTTTTTAATATTTATACCATTCTTAGCATCTCTAACAATGTACTTAATGTTGCGTTTAAACGATTCATTAATTGATCATAACCTATTTCTAATAAGGAGACGTTTAATGATTTTGTAATTTAATTGATTGATACTTGATATGTATTTAAAGGTTTTAAGGTTTGGTTTGGATTGTCTGAAGAAGTCAGAGCACTAGCTCTGACGAAAGTGCTCACAATAAAAGCTTTTTGACTTGCTCACAGCTTGCTTGGCCACATTTCTTTTTTGCACAGTTTGGTCTTTTGTTTTGTTAAATTCACCTCTCCTTAACAATTCCTGTGTACAATCCTGATCAACATAAGGTTGCAACTATATTTATGCATTTTCCATGTTTCTTGCCTTCTCATCTGATCTTGTATTCTTTCTTTTGTTTTCTGGCATATTCAGTTGCTGCCTGATTTTTATCTATTTTTATCTCCTTTGTGTATATGATTGTGTTTAGGGAATTCTTGTAGATGATGACAATTTTACCTGCTCATTTATTTGTCCATTCAAGAATAATTATATTGAAATAAGGTAGAATAATGTCATTGTCATTTATGTCTTTTTTTCAGCTAGGTTTCTGTAGGCTATGATTATGTCTATGGAATATATGGCAATACAACCTTGTATGTCCTGGAATTATTGCATATGTTCTAAGAGTGATACTTTGGATAAGTATGGCATTGGGGATTTGAGAGGAAAATAGAATGGTACATTTAATGCTGTGCTGTTGCAGTATTTTTGTTTCCTGTTCTGTGGGGCCAGGGTTTGGTTGAATTTTTGTAGTTTTTGTAGTCGTGTTTTGATGGTAGAGGGGTTGCTGCTGGATCTAAAGGGTATCATGTCATCAGTATAGAGGGTGATTTGTAGAGTAGGAAGGTCATTCTTCTTCATCTTCTTCTTTCGGCTTTTCCCAGTTAGGAGTCACCACAGCGGAACTCCGGTCCTCTAAAGATTGGCAGTAGATTTTTATGGTGCTGAGGTGCCAGCCCAACGCCCAAACTTCAACGATGCATGTCTTTTGAATGCCACTCGACCATGGGGAGGACATGCAGACTCCACACAGAAGGCGCTGCAGCTGAAAATCAAATGGGAGAACCTCTTGCTGTGAGGCGACAATGCTACCACTGCACCACCGTGGCTTAGTGTGTGTTAATAAAAATAGAGAAGAGGAACTAGGATAGAGTCTTTGAGTACTCCCACTGAAAGAGGTGTGGGCTGAAAGAATGAAGAGACTAATTTAACTCTGACAAATTTGTTTGATAAGAAGTCGTGGAACCAAGTGATAGATGTGGTACCAGATGATAGATGTGGTACTAATGCCAATGTCCTGAAGAGAGAAGGAAGAGTTGGTTTTGTTGAGGTCAAAGGCTTTTGTGAGGTTAATGATTATTGGTCTTGTCAGGTTACATTTGTCCATACTGAGGAGAATGTAGTCAATTAGGCACCAAAGTATTATAACTGTATAATGAGCTGTCCAGAAATCCATGCTGTTTTAGGGTATGGAGACAGCCCAATTGAATGCAGATTGACAGGAAAATATAGACTATTTTTCTAGCACTTTGCTAAAAGTGGGTAGGATGGAAATAAAAATAATGGTTGAGGTCTTCACAGTACAGGATGTTTGGCCAGGTGTTAATGGGTTTTGCTTTTCAGATATTTGGCATTATCATTTTGTGTCAGGCAAAGGTTAAAGGTGTGATGAAGAGGCTCTGTTTGAAATTCCTTGTAGCAGTAGATACAACAAGGAATGATGTGGTCTGTACCTGAGAAGAGTCTGAGGACATATCTTTAAGTGGGTTAATGAGTTAAGTGAGGTTTTTATAAAGTAGGGAGGAAATCTGGTAGAGAAAAGAGGGGAGTGGAGATACTGCTAATAGTTTGGAGGATGGCTAAACTCTTAGATAATGTCAGAGCAGGTTTGATGTCCTTGATTAGTCTGAATTAGGTTTAGAAAGGATTTGTTATAAAATGATTTGTGTACTGTGAGTAGCTTGACCTCATGCCAGAAGTGTTTGAGTTTTTTTAAGAGAGGAAGTTGCTTGTTTTTGAAATGGATTGCTTGTTGCATTTGTTTGGATTATTTAACCAAGTTCCGGAGTTTGGTAAAAGTAGCATAGTTGGCAGTGGTAGATTGTCATTCCATGACTGGCAGACTTTATCCCCTAGATGTTTAAGCTATTTGGTGAGCCATAGTGTTTGTTCTTGTTTAAAAAGGCAGTTTACCACAGCAAGTAAGTTGTCATGGAGTTGGAGAGATATTTGGCTTATTGTCATAGCTACTGTATTAGGGTCTTAGACTCTCAGTGTGGTAGACCAATTAAAGGTTATCAAATGGATTTTCAACTTGGTGATATTTTGTCTGGACTGGGGCCTGAAGGGCATCAGTTTGGGTGGAGATTTTAGAGACAGATTGCTGATGTGAAATATGTTGAGTGCTCACTGAAGGCAGGAGGAAGAATGGAAATATCTAAGATAGTCGATAGTTCAGTAGTGATAAATAGGCCAAGAGATGAGTGGTTGCTGGAATGTAGATTTGCACATAAAACATTGAATCTACCTGAAACTTTATCTTGTGGAATTGAAAGGGCACATAGATCCTTAAGAGCACCTTCAAAGAAGGAAAACTTCACCATCACATTCAGTTATAGTTAAGTTTATATCTAGCTTTAAAGAAAAACAAATATTAAAAACATCATGGTCCAGCCTACCTATTAAAATATGTGAACATGTAGTCAGATTTGACAATGATTATTTCAGTAAAGTAATGAGTGAAAGAAAATCCTTCTTACCACTGATCAAGGAACTTGAAAAGAAAAATATTAAAGCCAGTTGTGTTACCTGCAAAGATCACATTATTTCTGCCTGAATCAACTAAAGTATTTGAAACACTGGAGGAGGAATCAACTTTTGTCAACAGAAATAAAATTCATAATAATACTGAAGAAATGGTTTGGAATAGTAAATCCTTAGAGAGAGTTAGCTAAATTCCTGGAAAACTGCTTGTAACATAAAAAAACTTTAAAAACAAGTGACTTTTATTCTCTGATTGCAGAACTTTTATTTTGTGAAACAATATACTTGCCCTTTAAGTAAAAGGTTTGTACTAGACTTTAAGCTTTGAAACATATGTAACTATACCTTTTTATTTTAAACTAAAACTATGTTCATGAGAAGTAATATACAGTATTAGTTTTACTGTTTTACTATATTTACAGTGAAAGATTTACCCCAGGATTCATTAAGCTCCGTGCAAGAATAGTGTTATTCTTGCACGGAGCATTCCATGGCTGTCTAGGACAGCAGCACACCCTGCATATTCATGAGGGCCATATTCATGACAGCCATGAAACAAGAACAAGTACAGGGGGCATGTCTGAGCAATGCTCACACAGTACACACACACACCCTGCACTCTAGAATTGCTGAACGGCAATTCCAGAGCAGCTAACAGTTCCATGGATACTGTTATCATAAGATAGTGTCCATGGATAAAGTACACATAAGCACAGCTCCCCACAACATAGCACTTAACTGTCCAGATTTTCGCAGAGCGTCAAGGTTCTCCCCTAATATTTCTGGCTGTTCACTAATAAAATGTCCCCAAATACAAACTGATACAAACTAGCAGCTTTCCCAGTTTATAAAAGTAATGTTACATGTTTTTTTTTTTTTAAATCTGCAATAAAGTGTAAGCGTAGCTGAGCGGGTCTGTGCATCACACAGCTATGCTCAGCCTAGCTTACACATCCCAATGAGCTAAATACGAATATATGCCAAAACCAGTGTAAAGTGAAATAGCATAGTGGTTAGAGCTTTTGCTTAGCATGCAGGCATTCACTGTTCGAGCCCCCATTCAGTCCATTCATTTTTAATTGGGGAAAAAAGCACGAAAAATGTATTTTGTTATCAGTAGGTAGTGAATAATATAGATATATGTTAACCAGGGTAGTGTAGCAGGTCCAAATGTGAGGTGTCAGTGTAGTACTGATGTGAAACCCCCCATATAAACACAAGTGTCCCATACAGCATAGCCACAAAAGAATGTATTGTAATGAAAGCACATAGGGGGATGTTATGGAAGGTAAACATACATATCATAATATGTCATTTATGAGGAATCAACCCCACAATGCTGATAGTCTGTAAAAGGAAAGCTGAACAATGCTAACTTGTGCGCAGCTATGCTTAGCCAGTATAAGCATTGCTTAAATGTAAATTCTAAGCAAGAATTAGCATAGCTAAGTGGATTTGTGCACTCGTAAGCACTGCTTAGCATCTACCCCTTTAAGCAATGCTTATATCAGCTAAACAGGTTTTCCCGGTGCTTAGCTTAGCATATTCCAAACCATCCAATCATGGTAACGGGTGGGAAATCGGCCATATTTAAACCTCACAGGTGGGAATACAGCTCATAACCACTTGTAGCTCCCCAATGTAGGCACTATGGCTGGTGTTGGAGAGGGTGTCAACTTTTGGCACAGCTCTGGGGCATACAGGAGTCCAGGGTCATGGTTAGACTCCTTGTAAAAAAACATGATGTGAGACTGCTGCAGGACCAGTACCAGGACTCCCAATACAAAGCAGCGGCCTGGGAAAGTCTTGCCCACGATCTCACCAGTGCCACTGGCATCCCTCTGACTGGTGAGCAGGTCCAGCAACACTTTGCCAATTTGAAGCGGAGGAAGAGGGATTTCTTGGACCAGTGGGTCCAAGGTGCATGGCAGAGGGCTGTTCCAGGTGTGTGTAAGTATTAATATCAATAACTGTTTACCAAAGTCCAGCCTGTGTATGTGATGGATAGGTATGCATAAATGTTTCTCTATCTTCTTTACAGCTCCAGCTGAGAGGGCTGTGAACCAGGAAGCCCATGCAAGCAGGCTGCTAAGGCTGCATCACAAGTCTGGTGAGTAACAATCTAGCTTGTAGTATTCATACCAAATAAATATAAAGGAGTCATCTTGCAGTATTAAAATGGGTATGGTTTGTTCTGAATAAACCAGACAATAGTCCAGTAATAGTCTCATATAGGTTATATATAAATAAAACTGTAACTGCTTGTCAATACAATCCAAAACCCTGGACTGGTTGTGTTTACTTTGGTATTATATGAATTGAAATGTGTACAGGTTATGCACAGCAACTATAGCTCTGAAAGCATTAAACAATCAAGTCTCATCTGACAAAGTTAGTGGCTTTGTAAGACATGAGATTAACTGATATGAAATGTTTCATGCACCAAGATCTGATATCTGAATAGTAATGTTGTGTTAACCACTGTTTTCCACACTGTGCTATGTCAAAAAGTATGTATAGGAAGAATGTATGTATAAAAATGTCATAATTAAAAGGTCAGATTGCACAACCAAGAGAGTGTTAGACATAAAACAGTCAAGGAAGAAACAGCAGTTTCTCAATAGCTCATTCTGATGAAACACAAATGTGTTGTATTTTTGCACAAAAAGGCACGGCTCGAATCCCAGGAGTGGTAGTAAGCTGTATGCATAATTTCTCCTAAGATCTTGTGAATATGTGTAGAAACAGTCAGGTAGTGTTAATAGAAATTTCCTCCACAGGTCTGCCAGGTAAGAAAAGGTATAAATTAGCTGTAAGAAGGCTGTAGTTATACTGTGTCCAACACCCATGGTCCAATGCCAAGGCTGCAAATGACAGCAAGATAAGTCCATAGAACAAGTATTTTCCCCAAGAAATGTTCGTGTCACGCTGTCACAGCTACTGGTCCCTGCTGCCAACAACCAGGGTGACCGATAGAAATCAAGGCAGAGTATAGCAGTAGCATGCACGCATGCATACACACACACACACACACACACACACACACACACACACACACACACACACACACACACACACAGTATGAGTGCACATATGATGTAACCCTGACTATGTGAATATGGGTAGAAACAGTCAGGTAATGTTAACAGAAATCTCCTCCACAGGTCTGCCAAGTAAGAAAAGATATAAAGTAGCTATAAGAAGGCTGTAATTATACACTGTGTACAAACATACCACTGCCCAACCCAAGCCCGTAGGTTGTAATAATACCTATAGAGTAATGATTAGAGCAATGATCATTAAAGCTGTGATCACTTCAAGAATCTACATTTGTTAATTGACATCTCTCTCTCTCTCCCCCACCTTATCTTCACCAGTAATCTAAACACATAAATGAATGGGTATGTTTTTCACCAAACCTATCATTGGGACATGTTTCCTATTGTTCGACAAATATTGAAATGTTTTCAATTAATGCTCCCTGTTCAAATACTATTATTGGAGGCCTGTTGCTATCAGTGTAACCTGCATGCCAGTGTAATGTTTGATATGCAAATGTTCCAAATCTGTTGTTTTTGGTTAATGGGAATCCTCATGCATGCTGTTATAACTAATACTGGAATGTGTTTTTCATGACTAACCAACATATGTTCTAAAACTGCAACACCATAGCGCAACTGGGAAGGCTGATCCCAGCGGATCCACCTCTCCCACCTCATCTGGCTGTGGCACCAGGCCGCAGCACATCTGGGACCCACACTGGAACCTCCTCGTCCTCTGGTCCTGCACCAACTTTGGGTGGAACCACCTCAGGGGATGGGGCTCGTCCCCTCCGGGCATGGGCATGGACAGGATCCTGTCACCTGAAGCCAGGTCTCGGGTCTGGTGCGTAGTGAGCTCTGCAAGGAATTGGGAGATCTACTATGCCAGCTTGAAGGCCACAGGGCACATTTAGAGGGTTAGCCTGGCTCTCCTTGCTCAGCCCCCAGCACAAGCCACCTTTGGGGCAATGAAGGTGCAGTGGTGACTGCCCATGGGTGGGGACCTCAGTCCCACTGTATCCATTTGGGGGCTTGTGGGCTTCCAATTACCAAACACCCCACCCCGTCCAAGGTGTTTACCCCCCACATGTGTCATATACCACCCCTGTTTGGTGTCTTGTCTGTCTTCCTACCCAACCTACCTCCCCAAATATACCTACTATCCTTCCCCAACATCCCATTCTCACCTTAAAAAAAAAAAAAAAAAAGGCAATCTGTTCCCAAAAAAATGTAGTTCCATACATAGCTGTCCATTTTGCACACATGTTCACTGGACACATGTAATCTGGTCTAACTGGCTTCACAACACATTACTGTTGTCCTCACCCCTCTCTCAGGGGTTGTAGTGTCCAAATTTCCCTCCAAATTCAGTATATATGCACAGCTGTTGTTGTAGAAGCAATAGACAGCTATGGACCTTCCCTACACCCATCCTGCACATCCCTAGCTATCTTTCATATTGTTTTTTCCCCTCTTCAATGCCCCCTTTATCACCATGTTCCTATCACCCCTTTTTATAGATTTATAGGTTCATAGGTAGGTACTAGGCTATCGGCCCTGGGGCCTATACAAGCCCAGCCAAAAAGTTACCCTGGCTTTTGCCACCCAAGAAAATTATTTTCCTGTGCCACTGTCGAGCAGAGCCACAGAGGTTATCCCCAGGGTGAATTTCCTATTTCCCATCCAATCATCAAGATTTTTCTTGAAGAGTGCTAATGAGGAGCTTTGTTTGATATAGATAGGTAGTTTATTCCAGAGTATTGGAAGTCTCTGGAACAGGAATCTATCCCTCCGGCATTTTCTGTTTATTGTGGTGACAAGGTTTAGGTCCCCAGAGCGTGTAGCTCTGAGGGATTGGGATTTCTTTAAGTGGAGCATGTCCAACAGCTCTGGGTTTGACATAGCTTTGCATGTTCACCTCCGAGTAGGCGATATGCGACGGAGTAAAGCTGGAGTTTTTTGAGACGGTCTGCATAGGGTATCTGTTTGAGATCGGTAATCCTCTTTGTGAGGTATTTCTATCATGGAGGTAAGCGGGAGTAAGCAGTAGTAAGTGGGAATAAGCCTGTTTGCACAGTGCTAAGTGATGCCTACACAGATTAAGCACTTTTAATGCTGTCTGTAAACATACTTAACCGAAACTTAGCAACGCTTACCGCAGCACAAACATGCTTACAAATGCTTAAAAGTGCCTTAATCACTCTGTATCCAACAGCTCTTGTTCTTCCCAGCAACAAAATAATCAGCCCTTGCAAGTCTTGAACCCAGGACCCTGCCCACCGTAGCCACAGCAATTTACCACTAAGCCATATGAGCTGCCGATATGGCTGATGTTTTTTCAAATATATCATTCAGTAGAGAAAAGGTTCGTTAAAATTAGTCAAGTTTTGTACATGTATATAAATGTGTATGTGTATGGAGATGCATACATATCTATACGGAAACATTAATACATAATATATGTAGAGATATACATATACAAATATATACATATACATATATATATATAGTGACTGATGTAATTAACTGTGTAAACCCATACAGGTTTATGGAACCAGATGGTGCTGCTATTGATAAGTTGCCAATCTGTATTTAGTCTCCTTGTATTATTGTTTCTTTTTGTATATGGTGGGATATCTAGTACAGTACATTTTCTACAGTGTTAACGATTTTGCCTGGTGAGATATGCAGCTGTTAAGCAAAGCATTTTCCTTTTATTGGTTTTGAGGTGTGCTATAAGTGGTTCTGCATTATTAAACTGTGGTATCTCGGTTTAATTTCTCCAAATCTTTTGGGTTTGTAATACCATGACAGGAATAGGGCCCATTTCTAAGTCAAAGTATGACTAAAGTAACTGTGGTATCTTGGTTTAATTTCTCCAAATATTTTGAGTTTGTAATACCATGACCGGAATGGGCCCTCTTCATAATTCAAATTATGGTTAAAGTTCATGAAATTAATATTGTTTCAGTCTTTGATGTCAGCCAGAAGTGCTCTTCGCAGCACCCGCAATTTGCCTAGAACTGACTCCTGCAGTTCATATGGAGTTACATGTATCTGTAGCAAATCTAAATATGGCTGTAAATTCCTTTTTATGAGACCTATTGCTCCTACTACTGTAAGAACTGTGGGTATCCTTCTACATTTCCTTCATTTCTGCCTGCAAATCCTGGTATCTCTCTTTTTAGTTTCACCAGTTTTGGGTTTCTAATACCCTGATGGGAATGGAGCCCATTTCTAAGTCAAAGTATGATTAAAGTTCAAGAAATTAGTATTGTTTCAATCTTTGATATTAGCCAGAAGTGCTGTTCAAATGACTCCTTCCACAATTCATACTGAGTCACATGTATCAGTAACATATCCAAGTACGATTGTAAATTCTTTTTTAAAAGACCCATTCCTCCTGCTACAATTTAAATGTTTGGGTAGCCTTCTTCCACATTGCCCTTGTTTCTGCCTGCAAATCCTGGTATTTTATGACTTTGTGTCTCTCTGTATGCAAGACACTGTAGCAATTTTAATGATCAATGCTACTTTTGTCTTCTTTTTATAGACTGCTATGTCTGGTTTTCTCGCAACTATTTTTTGAATTGTTGGTAATGGGTGATCCCATGTAATATAAACTTCATTTTCTGTAATACTTTGTGACTCATTTTTCCAGTGTTTTTCAGCTACTTCAATATAAGTATAAGTACAAGTACAAGTACTTAATATAAGTATAAGTACAAGTACAAGTTTATAAAAGTAATGTTATATGTTTTTTTTTTTTTAAATCTGCAATAAAGTGTAAGCGTAACTGAGCGGGTTTGTGCATCACACAGCTATGCTCAGCCTAGCTTACACATCCCAATGAGCTAAATACGAATATATGCCAAAACCAGTGTAAAGTGAAATAGCATAGTGGTTAGAGCTTTTTCTTAGCATGCAGGCATTCACTGTTCGAGCCCCCATTCAGTCCATTCATTTTTAATTGGGGAAAAAAGCACGAAAAATGTATTTTGTTATCAGTAGGTAGTGAATAATATAGATATATGTTAACCAGGGTAGTGTAGCAGGTCCAAATGTGAGGTGTCAGTGTAGTACTGATGTGAAACCCCCCATATAAACACAAGTGTCCCATACAGCATAGCCACAAAAGAATGTATTGTAATGAAAGCACATAGGGGGATGTTATGGAAGGTAAACATACATATCATAATATGTCATTTATGAGGAATCAACCCCACAATGCTGATAGTCTGTAAAAGGAAAGCTGAACAATGCTAACTTGTGCGCAGCTATGCTTAGCCAGTATAAGCATTGCTTAAATGTAAATTCTAAGCAAGAATTAGCATTGCTAAGTGGATTTGTGCACTCGTAAGCACTGCTTAGCATCTACCCCTTTAAGCAATGCTTATATCAGCTAAACAGGTTTTCCCGGTGCTTAGCTTAGCTTAGCATATTCCAAACCGTCCAATCATGGTAACGGGTGGGAAATCGGCCATATTTAAACCTCACAGGTGGGAATACAGCTCATAACCACTTGTAGCTCCCCAATGTAGGCACTATGGCTGGTGTTGGAGAGGGTGTCAACTTTTGGCACAGCTCTGGGGCATACAGGAGTCCAGGGTCATGGTTAGACTCCTTGTAAAAAAACATGATGTGAGACTGCTGCAGGACCAGTACCAGGACTCCCAATACAAAGCAGCGGCCTGGGAAAGTCTTGCCCACGATCTCACCAGTGCCACTGGCATCCCTCTGACTGGTGAGCAGGTCCAGCAACACTTTGCCAACTTGAAGCGGAGGAAGAGGGATTTCTTGGACCAGTGGGTCCAAGGTGCATGGCAGAGGGCTGTTCCAGGTGTGTGTAAGTATTAATATCAATAACTGTTTACCAAAGTCCAGCCTGTGTATGTGATGGATAGGTATGCATAAATGTTTCTCTATCTTCTTTACAGCTCCAGCTGAGAGGGCTGTGAACCAGGAAGCCCATGCAAGCAGGCTGCTAAGGCTGCATCACAAGTCTGGTGAGTAACAATCTAGCTTGTAGTATTCATACCAAATAAATATAAAGGAGTCATCTTGCAGTATTAAAAATGGGTATGGTTTGTTCTGAATAAACCAGACAATAGTCCAGTAATAGTCTCATATAGGTTATATATAAATAAAACTGTAACTGCTTGTCAATACAATCCAAAACCCTGGACTGGTTGTGTTTACTTTGGTATTATATGAATTGAAATGTGTACAGGTTATGCACAGCAACTATAGCTCTGAAAGCATTAAACAATCAAGTCTCATCTGACAAAGTTAGTGGCTTTGTAAGACATGAGATTAACTGATATGAAATGTTTCATGCACCAAGATCTGATATCTGAATAGTAATGTTGTGTTAACCACTGTTTTCCACACTGTGCTATGTCAAAAAGTATGTATAGGAAGAATGTATGTATAAAAATGTCATAATTAAAAGGTCAGATTGCACAACCAAGAGAGTGTTAGACATAAAACAGTCAAGGAAGAAACAGCAGTTTCTCAATAGCTCATTCTGATGAAACACAAATGTGTTGTATTTTTTGCACAAAAAGGCACGGCTCGAATCCCAGGAGTGGTAGTAAGCTGTATGCATAATTTCTCCTAAGATCTTGTGAATATGTGTAGAAACAGTCAGGTAGTGTTAATAGAAATTTCCTCCACAGGTCTGCCAGGTAAGAAAAGGTATAAATTAGCTGTAAGAAGGCTGTAGTTATACTGTGTCCAACACCCATGGTCCAATGCCAAGGCTGCAAATGACAGCAAGATAAGTCCATAGAACAAGTATTTTCCCCAAGAAATGTTCGTGTCACGCTGTCACAGCTACTGGTCCCTGCTGCCAACAACCAGGGTGACCGATAGAAATCAAGGCAGAGTATAGCAGTAGCATGCACGCATGCATACACACACACACACACACACACACACACACACACACACACACACACACACACACAGTATGAGTGCACATATGATGTAACCCTGACTATGTGAATATGGGTAGAAACAGTCAGGTAATGTTAACAGAAATCTCCTCCACAGGTCTGCCAAGTAAGAAAAGATATAAAGTAGCTATAAGAAGGCTGTAATTATACACTGTGTACAAACATACCACTGCCCAACCCAAGCCCGTAGGTTGTAATAATACCTGTAGAGTAATGATTAGAGCAATGATCATTAAAGCTGTGATCACTTCAAGAATCTACATTTGTTAATTGACATCTCTCTCTCTCTCCCCCACCTTATCTTCACCAGTAATCTAAACACATAAATGAATGGGTATGTTTTTCACCAAACCTATCATTGGGACATGTTTCCTATTGTTCGACAAATATTGAAATGTTTTCAATTAATGCTCCCTGTTCAAATACTATTATTGGAGGCCTGTTGCTATCAGTGTAACCTGCATGCCAGTGTAATGTTTGATATGCAAATGTTCCAAATCTGTTGTTTTTGGTTAATGGGAATCCTCATGCATGCTGTTATAACTAATACTGGAATGTGTTTTTCATGACTAACCAACATATGTTCTAAAACTGCAACACCATAGCGCAACTGGGAAGGCTGATCCCAGCGGATCCGCCTCTCCCACCTCATCTGGCTGTGGCACCAGGTCGCAGCACATCTGGGACCCACACTGGAACCTCCTCGTCCTCTGGTCCTGCACCAACTTTGGGTGGAACCGCCTCAGGGGATGGGGCTCGTCCCCTCCGGGCATGGGCATGGACAGGATCCTGTCACCTGAAGCCAGGTCTCGGGTCTGGTGCGTAGTGAGCTCTGCAAGGAATTGGGAGATCTACTATGCCAGCTTGAAGGCCACAGGGCACATTTAGAGGGTTAGCCTGGCCCTCCTTGCTCAGCCCCCAGCACAAGCCACCTTTGGGGCAATGAAGGTGCAGTGGTGACTGCCCATGGGTGGGGACCTCAGTCCCACTGTATCCATTTGGGGGCTTGTGGGCTTCCAATTACCAAACACCCCACCCCGTCCAAGGTGTTTACCCCCCACGTGTCATATACCACCCCTGTTTGGTGTCTTGTCTGTCTTCCTACCCAACCTACCTCCCCAAATATACCTACTATCCTTCCCCAACATCCCATTCTCACCTTAAAAAAAAAAAAAAAGGCAATCTGTTCCCAAAAAAATGTAGTTCCATACATAGCTGTCCATTTTGCACACATGTTCACTGGACACATGTAATCTGGTCTAACTGGCTTCACAACACATTACTGTTGTCCTCACCCCTCTCTCAGGGGTTGTAGTGTCCAAATTTCCCTCCAAATTCAGTATATATGCACAGCTGTTGTTGTAGAAGCAATAGACAGCTATGGACCTTCCCTACACCCATCCTGCACATCCCTAGCTATCTTTCATATTTTTTTTTCCCCTCTTCAATGCCCCCTTTATCACCATGTTCCTATCACCCCTTTTTATAGATTTATAGGTTCATAGGTAGGTACTAGGCTATCGGCCCTGGGGCCTATACAAGCCCAGCCAAAAAGTTACCCTGGCTTTTGCCACCCAAGAAAATTATTTTCCTGTGCCACTGTCGAGCAGAGCCACAGAGGTTATCCCCAGGGTGAATTTCCTATTTCCCATCCAATCATCAAGATTTTTCTTGAAGAGTGCTAATGAGGAGCTTTGTTTGATATAGATAGGTAGTTTATTCCAGAGTATTGGAAGTCTCTGGAACAGGAATCTATCCCTCCGGCATTTTCTGTTTATTGTGGTGACAAGGTTTAGGTCCCCAGAGCGTGTAGCTCTGAGGGATTGGGATTTCTTTAAGTGGAGCATGTCCAACAGCTCTGGGTTTGACATAGCTTTGCATGTTAGGCAGAGATCATCTCCGAGTAGGCGATATGCGACGGAGTAAAGCTGGAGTTTTTTGAGACGGTCTGCATAGGGCATCTGTTTGAGATCGGTAATCCTCTTTGTGAGGTATTTCTATCATGGAGGTAAGTGGGAGTAAGCAGTAGTAAGTGGGAATAAGCCTGTTTGCACAGTGCTAAGTGATGCCTACACAGATTAAGCACTTTTAATGCTGTCTGTAAACATACTTAACCGAAACTTAGCAACGCTTACCGCAGCACAAACATGCTTACAAATGCTTAAAAGTGCCTTAATCACTCTGTATCCAATAGCTCTTGTTCTTCCCAGCAACAAAATAATCAGCCCTTGCAAGTCTTGAACCCAGGACCCTGCCCACCGTAGCCACAGAAATTTACCACTAAGCCATATGAGCTGCCGATATGGCTGATGTTTTTTCAAACATATCATTCAGTAGAGAAAAGGTTCGTTAAAATTAGTCAAGTTTTGTACATGTATATAAATGTGTATGTGTATGGAGATGCATACATATCTATACGGAAACATTAATACATAATATATGTAGAGATATACATATACAAATATATACATATACATATATATATATATATATATATATATATATATATAAAAGTAAATAAATACATACATATATATATATATATATATATATATATATATATATATATATATATATATATATAATATATGTCTGTATATACCTAAAATAAAATTATATATATATATATATATATATATATATAAGTGCAGTCAGACCTCAGATCCATACTCTGAATCTCTTACTGCAACAAATCTGTCCAAAGGCTGTCAAAATGGGGTCAATGGGCTCAAACTAGAGACCTCTTTTAAATAGTGCCCTTATCTCCCTCTCTCCCCAGCATCAACTGTTCTGTCTTGCAACAAGATAATAAGTCCTGCCAAGTCTTGAACCCAGGGACCTGTAAACTGTATTCAAAGTAATGCTCTATAAAATAGTGATGATTTGTCAAACATATCAGTTAGCACATTTATTCAACAGTAGGGAAAGGATTCTGTAGAATCAGTGAGGTTCTCTGTATGTACATGTATATATGTATGGACATGCATATATGTGGACAAATCTGTAAATAATATATATATATATATATATCTAGAGAGAGAGAGAGAGAGGGAGGTATACATCTAAATTTATATCTACATATATGCATACACACATATAGAAAGGTGAATACATATATATATATATATATATATATATATATATATATATATATACACACATATATGTATATATAAATATACATAAATATGTAACAGTTACAAACACATGCCATCTGAGGGTCATGCTTCTGCACCCTAGAACTTTAAATCTAAAAATGCACTCACTGGAAGCATTCCTTAAAATGGGGAACAATGACATCTGTGCTGTAACAGAGACCTGGTTAAAGGCAGCCGGAAGCACCCCTGCACTACCAGCCTGTAACTAATTCCGCCCCTTTTGGCTGGAGAACTTGGACTGAAGCTCCAAATGTGGTTGTATTTCCATATTGATAAAGGATGCACACACCTCCAGAGTGGTAGCCCAACATTGTGCATCACAGATCCTGCAGGTGTAGCTAACATTAGGTAAGACAGTGGTTCAGGTTGTAGCCTGCTATAGGTCCCCAATCATGTCCCAAGACTCACACTCTATGCTCCTAATCATCCTGGAGAATATCAGTGTCCAACCAAACACTCTCATACTGGCTGACTTCAACTACCACACAATTAACTGGGAAAGATACTCATGTACCGATGCACTTGCCCATCACATTGACCTGGTCCTTACTAACATGGGTGACTGTTGCTTTATACCAATAGTCATTGCATCCCTAGATATAACCAGAAAGTAATCACCTTTGGAAATCTACACCCCTCCCACCCTCCCCCAGCAAAGGTAACCACCATGAAAAGCCTTTCTAAATCTAACTTTGGCCTCCTAGAAACAGAGGTGGCTAACTTCATGGTAGCTCTCCAAATGGAGACTAGTTGCATGACTGCTGAATTTAACACCAATGAACTATGAACACATACACAAATGATTGGATAACACCATACCTAGTAGAACCAAGACCCTCACCTCCAAAAAAAGGAGCCAATCTGGTGGTCTCTGGCCATAAGGAAACTACACCAGAAAGGGGAAACTGATGTGGAATAAGGTGAAGTCCCAAGACTGTAAGAAAAACGTCAGTGCAAGATGTCTGGACAGAGGCCAGCAAAATGAGCTAGACAAACAGCCTAAGGTAGGTTTCATGTGTGACACATTACTGATATACAGTGGATAAAAATTTTGCACACACCCCTGTTAAGATGCAAGGTGTTTAGATGCAAGGTGTTTCTGATACATACAAATTGGGAACACAATATGTCAGTCTACACCTCTTCCAACCTTTAATGTGACCCATAACATGAACAGTTCACTTGTAAAACCAAGCATCTGGACTCATGTATTGCACCTAAAAGGCTGGGCAAGTGAGAGGGTGGCAGATGTATCAGCATGATGTTTGTCAGGTATAGCTGATGCTGTCATATGTATCAGTGCACTCACTGTGCCCTATTTGGCTACAATATCACATACATGGACATTGTTAAGGCACAAAGACCACTTATAGGTTGCAAACATCTAGATATTCCAGACCCATCTGTACAGAGGACTGTACAATGGTTTAACTTGCTGCATGTCAGGCAGATGCTGTTACCACACTATAAAAAGTAATGGCATCATGATGTGGTCACCAGCCATGTATGGTGCACACATCTAAATAATATTAGTCACACAAGATGTGATCCACACACACACACACACACACACACACACACACACACACACACACACACACACACACACACATAGTTGCTAGTATTGGGATTAGAACTCCTGCCTATCTAGTTATTTCTACTATAGTGCTATGTAGTTATCAGACGCGCCACAGAGCTTATACATTTTCACCTACTCTGAAGGTACTTCTAAGGCAGATGACATCAACAGAACTACTAAATTGGAGTGAGGGGATGTGTAAAGGGTTGTACACAATTCAGAAATGGCATAAGCCGGACAGTACATGATTCTCACACAAACACACACAAACAGTTGCTAGTAGTGAGATTAGAACTCCTGCCTATCTAATAATTTCTACTATAGTGGTACACAGTTATCAGGTGCACCACACAGCTTTTACAATTTCAAAGAAATCAGAAGTAAAAAATGGTATAACCCACACACTACATTATTCTCATACAAACACACACACATCCAAACAGTTGCCAGTAGTGAGAATAGAACTTCTGCCTATCTAGTTATTTCTACTATAGTCCTATACAGTTATCAGATGCGCCACAGAGCTTATATATTTTCACTAGTCCAAAGGTACTTCTAAGGTGGATGACATCAATAGGACTACTAAATTGGAGTAAGGAGAAGTGTAAAGGGTAGTACACAATTCAAAAATGGTAAAAGCTGGACAGTACATGATTCTCCAACAAAGTCACACTGACATCCAAACAGTTGCTACTAGTGAGATTAGAACCCCTGCCTATCTAGTTATTTCTACTACAGTGTTACAATATCAGGTGCGCCACTGAGCTTTTACAATTTCAACTACTCCAAAGGTGCTTCTAAGGTTGATGACATCAACAGGACTAATACATTACAGTGAGGGGAAGTGTAAAGGGTAGTACACAAGTCAAAAATGGTATAAGCCAGATAGTACATGATTCTGTCTCTCTCTCTCTCTCTCTCTCTCTCTCTCACACACACACACACACACACACACACACACACACACACTCGCTTGCCAGTATTGGGATTAGAACTTCTGCCTATCTAGTTATATCTACTATAGTGTTATGCAGTTACCACGTGTGCTACAGAGCTTACTGAACTTTCAACTGGTCAAAGCTGCTGATAACTGCACCACTGAGGTAAAGTATTACAGGTGGCAGAAAGTCTGCCTTCAGTTTCACCCTTACATCATGCTAGTTCTTTCTGTCTTGCACTTCAAATAGCATTATAACTTGGCACTTCACGGTATTTGTAGCACACCTGGAAGCCATCAGCATACTCATTCATCACAGAAGTAGCCCCAGTACTTACTAGTTATGTCCACCCCTCCTGGTATGATTAAAGTGCAGTTTTCTGTGCTTTCACCCATTAACCTGGTGCACTTGTCCATTCTGAGGCACTGTTGCAACTGCCTCATATACCCAGACAACCCTCTCCTGTAAACTCCAAACACTCAGACCTTTGAAACATACCAGTGTATCACCAAATGTACATATGCACTCTCCAGCAAAGACTGGACTAGCAGGACAAGAGGATAAGATCCACACCTGTACCACACTATGTGGAACACATAGCTCACCATGACATCCACTTTGACAGCCATGACATACAGTGAAAAGTCACAAACCTGCCTTCACAGAGGCACTCAATGGACATTTACCTAAACAGCACAGACCAGCAAGACAGACACCCACTCAGACACCACAACATGGCACATGCCAAAGGACACATATTTCACCTACACAGTGTGCCCCTCAACCTAAGCTCCTAAGACTAACCACCTTGCACAATACAGTGATCATGGGTAACTCAGTACTGAGGCACACACATATCCCACTCACTAAGTTGAATATGGATCAGGTAACAGCAAAATATCTATCACATGCCAGCATCCAACACATGACACAGCCAGTCATGGCACTCCACAACTACAAGTATCACTCAGTATCCATGTGGGTGTGAATGACCTGGGACACACCTCCCTGGACTACATCACAAGAGACATGGTTGAACTCTCTGATTATGTGGTCCAGGCAGGTGTGATAGTAGCCCTGAGCAGTATACTGCCATCACCTGCAGTACTATCAACAGATGATTGACTGTGACTTTGGCTTACATGTGTGTCATTCTCAGGGGATCCAGTCTCTCTTTGCTTGGGATAACGTGATTGACAGATCTCAATGACTTGCCACAGATGTCCTACATCTGTCAGCCCTGAGTTTCCAGGTACTGGCTAAGTGACTTTCCACCCCTATACTGCCTTATTAGGTAGTGTTCCAATGTAATTACCACCATAACAGCTAGACATGTATGCAGTCTGAGGGTCATGCTGCTCAACAATAGACATCTGTCAGGATGCAGTCACTCAAAGCACTCCTCAGAGTGGAGGACATTGACATTTTTGCTGTAATGGAGAGGTGGTTCACAGCAGCAGACAGCAGTCCTGCAGTAACTGCCTATGACACATTACACACCTGTCAGCCCCCAAACATGGACCACACCACACCTCCTCAGGTGGTGTCTCCATATTCATTATGGATAGGCATACCTCCAGACCATTATCCCAGCATAATGCATCGGTGATACTTCCAGTACAACTGCCTTGGGGTAATAGTGCAATCCAGACCATAGTCTGCTATGGGTCCACATCTGTGTCCCTAGACTGTCAATACACATTCCTCAACACCCTGCCATCTATGAAGGTCCAACACAACACTGGCATAGTAGGAGACTTCTGCTACCCCTCCATCACCCGGGAAAAGTAGCCAAGCACCAGTATAGTGGTCCAACACTTCCTGGAATTCATAATTTCCAATGCCCTGGACTGGCTCATAACTGACCCCCAGTAGAGGATGCAACAACCTTGACCTGTGTTGACTACTTACATCTGGGAGTATTGCTCATCCACAGTTGTCAATCCCTACCTGGTAAGATCCACAAATACTGTAATCAACATGGAACTCAACATGTCAGCCACACCTCCCGCAAAGGCAACCACCTTGCAAAACCTCTCCAAAGCTGACTTTGCAGCCATATAAACAGGGGTGGATGACTTCACTGCACCCATGGCAATGGGAAATAGCTGCATGGCTGTCAAATCATACACATATGGACTTTACAAACAGGTGCATGAATTCATGGTACTATCCATAGCCAACAGAACACAGACACTATCCTCCAAACACTGGGAGACAATGTGATGGTCCCCTGCCATCACTAAAGTGTACAACAGAAGGGCACTGTTGCAGGAAAAAGGTGGTGTCCCAAGACTGTTGAACCCCCTTATTAGCATCAAACATAACTTGGGATCCCTCATGGAATCACCTACAGGCAGCTATGAAAGCAAAAATGCAGCAGACACTGACAATCACAAAAGCCTTTGATAGTTACATCAAGAACCTCCACAACAATAAACACAAGTGCCATGAGTTACTGCACAATGCTAATTCCTATCCTGAGGCAACAGATATTAGCCACAGTCTTGGCAACACATTCTTTGCCATCTTTACCCCTCTCTACCCCCACAAATGTACAATCATAATGGCAGATGAATGACCGACACCCAGCAGCACTGCAAACCAGGTTAGGCCTGCATTGTCCACAGGCAAGAATACAGCTTCCATGGGACACTAACATATCCATGGCTATTTTCTACATGACATCCAAAGAGACTTTGGACCAAATCTGTGTGCCCTGGTCAGTCACAGCCTCACCTCAGGCTTTTGTCCTTCAAACATGGCACACTGCTACAGTCATCCCTCTCCATAAAGGGGTAGCATCTTCAGACCCTGGGGATTATTGGCTCCTTAGCCTGACAAGTTTGCCATGTTGGTGTATGGACCACATCATCAGGGACCTGACTGGCCAAGATATAGATGATCTACTAACTCTGGACCCACACAGTCTGGCTTTGTGAATGGCAGATCATGCCTACTCAACCTGGTTGATGTCTTTGATTGAGTCACCGGGGCTGTGTATGACAGTAAGGCACTGCATACAGCCTACATCAATTTGTCCAAAGCTTGTGATACCATCCCTCAGTGAGGGATTTTTGATAAACCCAACAAACTAGGCATCAACCCATATATCATTGTTTGTTTTGCTAATTGGTTCACAGAACACACAAGTTTGACAGTGGCAAACTCCAGGTCAGACTGGCAAGCAGTCACAAGTAGAGACCCACAAGGATCAGTACTGGGTAGTGTCATGTCCAACATTTACTTCTCAGGAGTCCAGCCCAGCACAGAGGAACTCCGGCTGACCAGGTTCACAGAGGACTGCAACCTAGGAGTTATCATTAACTCCACAAGTGATGCACACATCCTACAGAAAGGCCTCACTGAGACCACTGAGTAGTGTGGAAACCATGCCCAAAAGCTTAACATCACAATATGCATCATCACCCCCCTTGATAAAATGCTCGGTTCCCAGTAAGTACCACACGGATGGGAGCCCGATGAACACTGTATGTATTATAATTGATCTGGAGACACAGGTTGACAGCAGGTTCCCCTTCAATAACTACATTGCCACAGTGGTCAGGAAGTGCTTCTGTATGGCACATTGCATTACCAATGGTTTTGCATCCAGGAAGACAGAGGTTATGATCTCCATCTACTGTTCCCTCATTAGACCACTCCACAAATATTATGGCTTAATTTCCATGTACCTCACTAGACACCAGCAACACTTGGGGAGGCCACAGAAGCACCTCCCAAAGGGGTTCCTAGGTATTACATACACATCCTACACAGACCAGCTAAGAAGACTCAAAGCTATTCTCTGTGTCATATCACCTAATTAATGGCTATCTGTGCTTGACTTACAAAGCCATGTGTGACCCAGCTGTTTTAGAGATGCTACATATAAAGACATCCCAATCCATCCACACCACACACTGCAGGGACTTCTACCTCATTACCACAATCACCACAACATGCTGGTGGAACAGGTCCCTCACCAAGAGACTGCCCATGACCTGGAATATACTTCCCATACAGGTAATGCAGAGCACCTAGCTGACCCTGTTTCAGAGAAATCTGGATGATTGGATGGGTCATAGACAGTTCAACCCAAGGATAACTGCAGTGACTCTACTTGATACAGGCACTCAGGGCCCTTCTATGTGCTAGGCTTGTAAAAGCTCCTGTGCCATTAGCCTACTACACACTTGTGAACCTATAAAGGGAATAACATCAGCAGGACAGATAAAGTAGGGCAGTGTGTGGGAAACATATCAAAACACTTCTGCTTACAAACATATACACCCACACACACATTTGCAGGATACAAGAGTAGAACCCATGACAAACTAGTTATTTGTACTCTAGTGTGAAGCATTTATCACATGCACTACTGAGCTTACAGGGCTGAAAGCTGGCCAAAGTTGCTGATAAGGGACTCACATCATCTGAACTGATAAGGTGTGGCAGTGTGAATTGTTGTGGGAGGGACTGGCATACAACTGTTTCACCTACAAACAAACAAACACACAACCCCCCTTCACTCTTGCACACACCACTGTCACACACACACACACACACACACACACACACACACACACACACACACACACACACACACACACACACACACACACAGTTGCCAATATTAAGTTTAGAACTCCTACCTATCTATTTACTTGTACTATTGTGTTACGCAGTTACTGCATGTCCTACAGAGCTTATAGGGGTAGTAGGTATCCAATGATACTGCTAAGGTGACTGACAGCAGCAGATCATGTGCAGATGGCTAATGTGATGTGTACTGAGTAGGAACAGTTTGACCTACAGACAGACAGACACAGGCAGGTGATATGATCTTAACACCTGACCCTCAGTACTATTACACAATGAGGCTCAACGTTTATGCTTGCACATACAACTGTTTAAAATCAGTATGCCACTGTCCACAGCAGGACATCACTGTATGCCATTCAGCGTAGCCATTTATGACCCATGCTGCTGTTTGTGTTCCCCTATGTGTCTCAGTCTATCACTGTCTGTCACTTCCCCACATCTATGTGTGTGTATGCTTGACATATATAGTTATCTTTTGGCCATATATGTATAGGTTCATAGGTTGGTACTAGGCTATCACACGCAACAGATGCAGATATATCACATATGGGCCACCTACAGCTAGCTGGGGGTAAACCTGTCTGATGTGTGTGTAGGTAAAGTTAAGTTGTAAATAGCTTTTTGTATGCACAGATATATCTACACAATATAGCCATAACCAATGTAGATTCCAACATGTGCTGTGATTCTTTAAGTGTAGGAGCATGCCCAGTATGACCTTGTGTAGTTAGAGTGCGACTCCATTCCAGAGATAAGTGTACCAGTGCCCAGGGTTTTGTGTGCTCCAGACATAACTCTCAGGAGTACAGAGGACTTTCCTCTGGGTAATGGTTTGTTTTGGCAGATATTTTCTGACATACCTGTATTCTGACAGTGCAATGTATTGTGTCATTACCTAGTGTCAGACATCCTGAAACCATCACAGTGCTGTACCAAAGGAATACTAGTCGTCTGATGTGTAGACTGCAATTATGATGGCAGCTATGCATATTCTTGCCCAACAAGGCCAGTTGGGAGGTGTGGTTACAGCTAGTTGAGTGAAAAGTCCAGCAACATGTTGATATACTGGCTAGTGATCTTCTGCTTCTGTGGTATCTGTGTGAGATGTCATATCCTGGTGTGGCTATACCTGTCTGCTGTAAATATTTGGCACATTCTCCAGCTGTTTGGCTACAGGTACTGTTCAGTCTGCATAAACGTGTGTTTTTATGGCAAGTTATTTCAGTATAATTAAAGAGGGATGTTACAAAATATTGACACATTCCTGTGTCAGCCTACATAACCTTCAGACAATTCCCAGTACTGCAAACCCCTCACCCTACCTACTTTCTCAGTATGACAGAGCAATATTTACAACACATGCCTATCATTGTGCCTTTGTTCTACATTTCCTTCTGCCCTTGTTCAGACATGTTGCTGTCAGAGGTTTGGTATTATGGGTGTAGGTACAAACGGCATTGTACTGTGCAGGCATGTCCATTATATATGAAAGCAGACATAAAACAAGTAAAAAAGCCACATTGACATCTGAGGCATGATTATTCACAAACACCATAACACATTGGCTACACAGACCTCAAGAAGTCCATTCTGTGTGTAGTATATTCCATATAGCACTGTGCCTTTCAGGTATGTTATGTCACAGAGCAATAGGTATCACTGACATGCATAATCATCAGCACTGCAGTTATCTGCACATGGCCTTGGGACAGACAGCCTGTTCCTAGGATAGTACAAGATGACAGACAGGCGAACATGCTGGCCAGATCCTGACAGTATTCACCACACATGCACATAGTTCATTGACCCCTGCTTATTGAGCACATACAATATGTCTTCATGTGTATTAGGGCAGCCCTACCAGTCTGTGTTATGCTGCTATTTCCCTGCAAACATACATGTTACTGCATTTCTATGGGTATATGGGGGGGGGGCACACCTGTCAACTGTAGACATTTACAGAGACTGTGCAGATATCTGCTTTACATTTTTTTTCCATTTACCATATTATTGTGCCCTGCCTTGGGGACTACAGGCATATCAGTTAAGAGCACAAGTGAGATTGTACTGGGATACATTTGCAGGTCAGATGTGTTACCCTTCAGAGCCTTCCTACCACTGTGAGACCTGTTGTGTTATTACTGTGTGGGTCTTTGGGAGGTGATTTCACATTGCTGCCATTTGTGGAGCTTTGCCAGACATTTCTCTTCTGTTTTCTACAGCTGACTTGCTGTGTGTGTCGGGGTGGGTATGGGATCCTACACTGACATCCATGGCTGTGAGCTATGACCCCCCCCCCAATTAGTTGCCCACACACACATGTACTGTTGTAGGATTTCCCACCTAGGGTAGTAATGCATAGTGTTGGGAGGCCAGTATTGGGCAGATATTACCTGGTGTCCCACACAGCTGTCAGTTGTCCGCTGCTATCCAAGTAGTCCACCCCATTCCCTTGTATGCATGCAACAGTACCATTCAAATGTTAAGAGAACATGATACATTAATTTACTGTTAAAGTACTAACTTACCTTGTCCCTGCAGCAGTTGTGTGTACAGTGCTTGAGGGCTGCCTATGTTGGATGCACACAGTATACTGCCTATACATGGTAAGTTCCAGGTAGTGTGATATGTGTGTCATCCCTTTTTACTGTCTGTGTGAGTAGAGAGAGGTGTCAGTCCCTGGGTGCCTACATTGTCAGTGTGTGTGTGTGCTATGCAATGCCTCTTTGCCAAGACCTGAGAAAACTGGGCACGCCTCTGTCTGCCTATAGGGGCTGGCTCAGGAGGTTCCTTTTCTGAGTCTCTTTGTGTCTCTGGGGACCTTGACAATGATGGGGACTGTGTGGCCTTTCCCCATCCTGTTCCTGCTGCAGCTGTTTCTGCAGGATCATATTGTGTAGCATGGCACATACTATGAACATGTGTGCACATGTCGCTGGAGAGTACTGCAAGGCTCCACCAGATATGTCCAGGCAGTGGAACCTTGACTTGAGCATCCCAAACACATGCTCTGTAATGATCCTGGTTTGTGAGTGTGCCTCATTATGAAATTCTTGCATGGGTGTGTGTGCATTTCTGATGGGTGTCATCATCCACGGCTCCAGTGCATAGCCAGCATCCCCCACCAGATAGCCATATGGGATGTCCCCCCTGGCAAATCCCTGATACAGCTGTGAGGAATGCCAGATGTGGGAGTCATGATAGCTTCCAGGGCTGCCAGCACACACATTCATGATAATGCCCTGGGCATTGCACATGACCTCACAATTGATGGAGGGAAAGCCCTTGCAGTTTATGTCGACCCTACCCTGCTCACCGGGTGGTACTTTGATGTGGATGTGCGTGCAATCTATTGCACCCAGTACCTCTGGGTAATCTGCTACACGGTGGAAGAGACGCATATTGCTGATCAACTCCTCATGAGTGTGGGGGGAAGTATATGTGCTCATGGGCATGCAGTAGCATGGCATCCAGGAACTGGTAGAGTACCCTGCATGCAGGTGCCTTTGAAACCCCCATAATGTCCCCAGTCACTTTTTGAAAAGTACCTGTAGCTAACATTCTTAAGGCTACACATACCTTAATATCCACTGGGATGGGTTCCCCTCTGTTTTTTCTGGCTCTGAGGTGAGACCATCACAGCTCAACAAGTTGCTGAAGTATGTCCCTGTCCACCCTGTAGTTCTCTACTATCTCCAGGTCATGTAGCCCTTTGTAGGTTATCCTGGGTCTGAACACCCTTCTGCTCCTCCTGAGTCGGGGGTGGTTGTTGGCATTATCCTCCTCACCACCCTTAGCCTCCAGCACATAATGATGGATCAAAGCAATGGCAGCCACTAACATTTTTCATGTTAAAATTCCCACACAAGTATACACCAATTGTGCAGAGTTTATAGGAAAACCAGGCTGTAAGGTGCTTCCAGAGTTTATACTGTTGTGCTGAAGATGCTGCCTGTGTGATTGACTGTCTATGATGCATTCCAGCTGCCAGATATATTACTCATGCTTTGAATTGACCACTGTGAGTGTTAGAGGCATTAGTGTTAATCTGTGCATGATTGCCTTTATTCTGCTGTTGCCCTATTATTACTTTATTTAACTTACATCTCCTCACATTTTCAGCTAAGCAGCCACCTTCCAGCTGTATTGTTGTGTGCTTTCAATAGCCCATTGGGAGTTGCAAGAGTTCTATATTAGTGATTTTTATTACATTTCTCCTTTATTGTGCTGTTGCACTTTTATTTTTCTTTCTTTGTTACATCTCTTTCCATTTTCTGCTATGCAGGTACCGGTTTGTAGTATTTTTGGCTGCTTTCAATGGCCCATTGTGAGGTGCAGAGTGCCAGTTAGTAATTTATACTGCATTTCCCCTGTTCTGCGTTTTCCTTTTTTTCCCTAAATCCTTCTTGTTTAAGCCTTGGGGCACACCGTGCAAACCTGTTCAGAGAGTGTAAACACTGCTGAAAAGGAAATGGCGTGCCCTGGTCACGAACACATTTAGCTAAGCACAGCTAAGCTAAGCAGGACACAACCCCGCTTAGTTATGTGCAAACCTGGGCAATAGAGCTCCAATGTGCTTACAGCAAGCATGACATACCCCCTTTTGATGTCATCTAACTCTCTTGCTTACACAGCCATCTTAGAGCACCTACATGGTTAGGTGCAGTCTGACACTTAGAAGAAACTTGTGATTTAGTATAAGTCCTCTCATTAACATACCCCGATGCCTTAATCCATAGTCACTGCACTCACACTGAGCCTTTCCCCTTAGCAACCATTGTTCCCGAGTCTGTTTTCATTATGCATGCCATTGACTATAAAGGCAAAATACAGATTTCACATTAATTTGAGTTTTTACATTTTTTTATTTTCTGCATTATCCCATTTGCGCAGCGCTGACCTATGCTTAAATGGCTGAGATCGGAAAAAAAAACTTTTATTTTTATAAATTTTTATTTAGTTTTCCATGCCAATGGCCATATATTTGGCCATTTGCATGTCTAATTAGGGGAATACGTGCCTTCTTTGAGGCTGTCATGCCTCCATTTTGTATTTTGCAGAAATGTATTTAGCTACTAGCCGAATACATTTCTGCAACCTACACTGTTCCTGTACCGAGTTGTGCCTGCTTCCTGGATCACTAATTCAGCTCATTTGCATGGTTTTCGCCAACAAATTAGCTGATTAGCATACTACAGGGCTTTCCATCCAGAAACAGTGTAGGGCTGCTCGTGCATGTAAAAACGGACTGTTCCTGGATCACTCGGCGGCCATATTCCATGCAGGAGCAGCTACACTGCTCCTGCATGGATTTCTCAGCTTTGTAAATCCCAGGGTTAATGCATTTCATTTAACTAAACTTATAAGTGTATTTATAAATGTTAAATTCTTCTTGCAAGAGAATGCCATTAAATTATAAGCAATGGAATTAAGTTTAAGACTATATAAGTTAAGAATTGTATTTTATTTATTTAACTTTACTTAGTATGTACATTGCTGGGCAAACTGAATGTCAGATCTAAGTAATATGTTATGTGTTAACATGCTGGTGATTTTTTTTCCTGCATAACACATTCTTTCATCTGTTCTCTTTGAACCAATTAACATTTGTCCCAGTTGTGTGAAAATGATTCATACTTTCTTGACTTGCTCACCACCTACTCCTTGATCTGTTTTACAGAAAATCTAAGTCAAAGTGCATCACTGATGTCTGTGAAAACAGAAAAGGACTTTCTTTTTCTGTTTTTTTTTCAACTATATATATGAGAAATCTGCTCAAAATTACATGTTTAAATATTTATTTAGAACTGAAGTATTGGTAAAATAAACACTATAGTAATGTTTTATATTGAGCAGTTGTTGACATATAATGTGCTTACATTTTGCTGAATATTAATAGCTGTTAATAGCAGTTTTGCTAACTGTACTTTTTAATGGAAAGAAATAAAGTTTGATGTTTGTTACTAATTTTACAACAGTTTAAATGAATTAAGAAAAGTAAACTTACAGAGGAAATTAGCAGCTGCTGTGTGTTGTGAGCTATCATTTTCACATGCTGTAATCAAATTTTAATGTCAGGATGTAAAGCTTAGATCAAACAGCAGTTCACAATGGCTAAAAGCACACATTCAAATTAAATAAGCAGGAATTCTTTTATATATAGTTAAGATTGCTTGTAATACTAGAATTAATAATAAGAGCAAGCATCTTTTGAATAATATGCATATGCACAAGGAATGGAATACTTACTGTGTAATATTGATTGATTAATAAAAGAGCAGTTATCAGTAAATTAAATATATACATATACTGTAATCTCTAATAGAGAGATGATGATTAAATAGCTCTTTGATGGGATATTTTAGAAATACAAGATATATGGAATAAGGTAGAATATTAGTGGGCAAATAAGACATAAAATATATTTAAATATACTGCTTATAAGAAAGATATGTATTACATATACCTGCATATCGTAGAAATGTGATTGTACAATATGTCATATACTTTACATAGAAAAATCATATAAAAATATTTGAAAGTATACTGTAAGCTGAAATTTGAAGCTTAGCCATGTGAACTTTGAAGCTTGACTTTATTCAATAAAACATCAAGGTTAGTCCCGTCTCCCCAATTATATCTAATTGCAGCTATCATCTTTCCCAGATCCTCTTTAGTATTCCAATGGACTTTGTTATTGCTGAGTTGTATACTACCATAAATATCTCAGATGAAAGGGTTTAATAAATACAGATCCACTGTAATCCTTTCCCCCTATAAAAAATACTTGAAAAATGTATTCATGTCAAGTCTTTTCAACAGCTGACCAAACTTGGTTATCTATTAACAAATAATTTCTAGGTTATTCGTGTCAAAGATTGTTTCCTAAGTTGATATGGCTTTTGGGGTTCCTATTATTATCGAATCACTAAATGCTGAATGGTCAAATATTAGAAACGGCCATTCATCGAAGTGTGTTTTGTGGGGTCGCGGTACAGTGGGGAATGGAATATTTGCCCTTTCCCCACTGTAGTGTGACCTTGGAGTTGGTATATATAATTAGCGGGGGGGGTGGGCACAGCCCCCCCACAACAAACGATTCGATGAACGGCCGTTTTGAGTATTTAGCCGTTCAGCATTTAGTGACTCGATAACGTAATATAGACCTAGCTGTTGGTGGTAGCAAGGGCAGGAGTGTTGCCAGTGAGAAGCATTTTGTCAAAAGTGAATAGGCCTCTAAAGTAATCTGTGCCTGACTAGATGGTATTGGTCAGGGACAACCAGGGTGGTACAGATTCTGGATTTTAGATTGCTGGAATGCCATAAAGCAATACTACCAGATGCATCTAGTTTTGAGTGTTTATCAACCAGCTTATTCATTTTTAAGGGATTTTTTTTGGAAAAGTGTACACCAAAACTTTTATGTGACAGCCAGGAATGACATAAAATGTTTCTTGCCCAACTGTTGGAAATTTGTGGGAGGAGATGCAGACAAGTGGTATTGATTTTAGAGTTCCACTGACATGGATAATTACTTAACAAGGATTAATGATTTGTTGAGTGAGTTGTGGATGAAGTCTGGATAGCTCAGTCGGTAAAACCTTTGAATTTTATTCTGATGGTCCAGGGTTCAAGTCATGATTGGACATTGTTTCTTTAAAGTTTGCTCAGTTATGAAGCGGAAGGATAAAAAAGAGTGCATTTTTTTCCTGAACAGAGTACTTAAACTTTTTTTAAGCATATTTATATTTCCAAAAAATATTCCTTATTCTGTACCTGATAGAGATACAAATAAGAGAACTAATTGATGCAAAATAATAGCAAACTGGTTTATGCTAATTCAGTTACCAGAGAATGATCTGCTGACAGCTAATCTAGTTGAAAAAAGAATTCTGGTGGAATGAGTGTAAGTTCATCAAACACACACGCTCGCGCGAGCACACATGGGCACACACACACACACACACACACACACACACACACACACACACACACACACACACACACACACACACACGCACACACACACACACACACACACACACACACACACACACACACAAACAAAAAGAAAAATAGGTCATTCAATAAATATGGGTTTATATACCTGAAAAAGTATGTAAAGAAAAACATTACTTTAAGTGAGACCTACCTCCCCTTTTTAAAAAGAATCCTACAAGCTGAATAGAAAAGAATATATTTCAAACAAATTAAAAACTGAAATGCTCAAGATGTGATTAGAGAAATAATCTAGAATATGAGTAAAGAATACACATTTGTCATGAAAATCAAAGTATTAAATCAGTATTTATGAGAAACAGCTTCAAAATATAGACCAGCAGCATCATAGAAATCAGATGACAGATGTAAAATGTGTATGTGCAAAGTCAGTATGGAAAAGTTTACTACATGCCCTACTCTAGTGTACAGTGTATAATAGCATACAAATTGAATTGTTTATGAGGACTTTTAATGCCAGATATAATGACTATACAAATGGCAAAATGATTTCTAATGTAAACGGTTCCTACATGATCAAAGAGTTAAGGAAATTATTATGGGAAAAAAGAAGACTAAATAAAATAAACCTCATTCGAGTTAAGGAGCTTGACAGTAGCAGGAGTGAGAAAGTAATATGAAAATTAAATAACTGGCATTTTATAGTAGGGTTTGAAACAGTAATAGCTATTTGTATTGTTTAGTATTATTATGGATTAGATGTAATTAACATTTCATTGTAAAGATGTATATGATAACATGTTTTATACATGATTGTAACAACCTTTTTGGTTGACATGATAAATAATTTATTGATTTAACTGTGGCTGGGCAGAACTTGCCTTGCTTCTGTCATGTTTATAAAACAAACTGGGATGGGCTGTACAAAAATTGAGATTAAGTGCTTTTCTCCTAGCCATAAATGAGGCCATCACCAGCAAATAAAAATTTTCCGATTCCCTGGAGGCTCAAGATTTACATCTCATTTTGAAGAAAATGTATAAAGTAGATATTAGTTATAAAACAATTGGATAACAGAAAGTGGTTGATGAATACCTTATCGGTAGAGTTTGTTTAAAGCTAAAAAGAAAACTCAGTCTGGTTCGACAACCCAGTGAACAAAATGAATAATCTGTACCTAAAGAGAAAAAAGTTATATAGAAAGCTGAAGTGATTTCCTACACAGTGTGTTTCTTTTCCATGACTCGAAATCTCTGGAATTTGCCTTCAAGATACATTGTTTGGAGCAGATGGGACATCCTGCCTGTCCTTTTAAATGTAGTAGAGAAATTTAACATAAGGGTATTGTTAGTAAAATGAGGGTTTGGCCAGGCATCATGAGTGGAGGGGGTTACAGGATTGCTGCTGAATTTTTCCTTTAGGGAGCTTCCAGTTTATAAGACAAGTTTCACATTTTTCTTATGTCCTTCTTTTCTTGTTTGTACTCCGCATTTTAATCCACATACAAAGGAATAAGTTCAGCTGTTTTAGTGAACAATGAGGGATAAAAAGAAATTCTATATTTTTTTTATGATTCCATATGTTAAATGTCATATGAGCAAAATGTTGGATTTTTGTCAAGTAAGTGTTGGCAAAATGAAGATATTTCTAATGTCTTCTAAGGTAGATATTATAAACCCACATCCGTTCAGGGAAACATGTAGGAATTTGTGTCCTCTAGGCAGTGTTTCAAACCTGCATTGTCTTGTATAGGAGGTATCTAATTTAATTTTAAATTTCTCAGAGTATCATATTATAGGCTTTGGCTACTCTAATATAGAACCATTTACTTTTTAATTTATAATGTTGTGACACCCGTGCCCTGGCCCAGCAATCAAGGAGCCTCAATCCTCACCACTAACATCAGAGAAGGGCGTCTCATATAAGAGGAAAGGATAACAAATGCACACAGTAAAGTGCAATTTCCCTTAAGAACACACAGAGGTCACAGTCAGTCTGGGGCTGGTCACTCCCTTGCTCTCCAGGTCCCCAATAAGACTCCCCACTGGCACAGCTATAGGGTACAGATCTCGGCCAAGTGGACAAGCTAAAACCTCCAGCACCCTCTCTATCCAACCAGTGCTTCGTCTCCCTACCCAAGTAGCTGACACACACACACACTTTGAGAAGAGTTTATATAACCACACAGACACTCCTGGGGAAGGCTGGCACAGATTCTCCAGCTGTGCCCCTTTTCCTAGACTATACAGTAGTACCAGCTGCCACCACCCACTAATACTTAGCTGCTCAAAGGCCCTTAAAAGGGTGTCCAATTATTACAGTTCAGTATTATTATCCAATTGGTAGTATAGCCCAGGGCTAAAGCTATTGAAGTGGCTTTGTACAATTTTACCAAAAGTATGCAAGTACTCTGAATAGCTTAAATTATCTCTACAAAAACAGCCACAGTTGAAAGGGTTTAAAAATATTTAATAACAAATAGTCAAAACACAAGACAATACTTTTTACTACACAGTGCTAGTCAAGAGTTCAGAGATCACAGTACAGTTCTGACATCACAGAAAAACACTTACCCTAATCTTTCTAGTTTCTAGCTATTTCTAAGAGAAAACACAAGTCTAAGATAAACTTACATATAGAGCAAGACAGTGCTGATGAGTTGGATAGTCAAGACAAAAATGCTTAATGCTCTCTGATTCTCTGTTTTTAAAATCACATTCCTGGTTCACATTACATCATTCTTTACACTTCCCTGGGTTCCCAGGCTAACAGAAACTGCATTTACATTCTTCACCTCTGGGCAGAAACCAGAGCAATAAAGGACATTTATGCATGCAAATTCTGGCCATAAACTCTGGCCTTAAAACAATAGCAAGAATTCCTTCATCTAGACTGGCTGGAGCCATGTTTACATAAAAGGGTCACAACATGCTTTACTTGGTCAGTAGAGTGCACTGTTGTTACATTATTTTCCATTTCCACAGGTAACACTATTTTTACCCTTTAAAACAACAAGTCTGTGGTTTACAGTAATCTGGCTAGGCTGGCAGCCTTCACCTATCTTCACCCAATCTTCACAAATGTCCTACATCAATTTGTAGCCAGTACAATACTTGTGGCATTTGCATTATGAGCAGTGACATGTAAATTAAGGCAGCATGCTACAGTATCACCTATGCCTTGCTCTAAACATTTGTACAAGGTCCTTTCTCACAAGCTTGTAACTCTCAAAGGTCAGCTTCTCGTGCCTTCTTGGATATGACCATGAATGTGCTAAAGCTAATTTCCTAATAAATGTATGCTGGGTCCATTCAAATTTTATATTCTCTTCCGAATACAGATAAGAGATATATGCATATTAGATAGTAGGCTATATAATATCAATATGTAGGAGTAATAACACCTCAGGAGCTCATCAGGAAACGTTATTTATGATGTGATAGATTTTAAAGGTACATCACCATTATCCGAATTTACAAGCTCCCTGTCTGTTTGTTTCTACTGTTCAAATTACAAAATGACAACATGTTTGTTGTCACGTATTTATGTCCGTATGTGTTTCATGTAAGTTAGTCTTAACAGTTCAGTTGTTCTTTTCTATGTGGTTGTCATCACCTTTGTCTGATTCCAAACTAGTATTCCAAAAGCAAAAATGTGTCTCAGAGATCTCTGTAGCTCTGCTGCCTGCCACTGATGACAGCAGTAACTTGGAAGCTTGTTTTGTTTTTAAATACCTTTATTGAATTATCAGTTGTGACATAGGCAAACTTACATTTATATTTAAAAAAAACATATTGACATGTTCAGAGTTGCAAACATTATGCACCACATATGTTCTTCTGTACGATATGATAAATCCAGTATTACATAATCTGATCATTTCCTGCCTTCCCTTAAACCATGTTACTCCTCCAAAACATTTTTCTGCATGTATTATTCTCACAATTTCCATTTTGTTTAAAGTAAAACAGATGTAAAGATGACACTTAAGTCCCTGCAATGATCATGCATTCTGATTATCTGTAAAAAGAGAGGCTGTAGAGTTATTTTTCTTTGTTTACCAAGAAAGTCCAACTGAGCAGACACCATTTTCAGTGGAGGCATGAGGAGAAAATCTAATTAAATATATAGTTATTGAGATTAAGACTTAGAATTACTAAACATAGTTACATAAATATTGGCAGAAATACAATGCATACTAACACTGATGTTGGCAGATACATAATATACAAGTATAGTTTGTAATTTGAGATTGGCATAGGTCATACAGAGGTACAACAATCACACAACAAATTTATTAAAATTATTGACTGGGGGCCGTCATAGTAATCCACATAAGATTTGCTAAGTGACATAAGTAAACAGTTTTGGTTGTTAGTATAATTAGTAGGTATATAGGTTTGCTGAGTCTGATAACTAGTGGTATTGGTAGTATGCAGCATAGGATGGTAATAGGTGGGAGTACATAGGCTATGGTTTGGAGGTGGCTGGAGAGAGGAAAGTCAGTATAGCAAAAAGAAAATGGTTGGCATTTTTCATTAATGAATAACAAAGAGTGGAGTGAGGGATGTAGGGCAGGTGAGTTGGGATAAGCATGAGTAAGGAGAAGTAGTAGTAAAGGTGAAAAGTTTTATCTTGTTACAAAAAGTTATGAGAAAAAAGGGTGGCTGATTGGACTGGGTCGGTAGTGTTGGAGCTGTAACAGAATTATATTTAATTATTCATTTATTGACATTTGTTTACTGGCAAAAGGTATAGTATTGTGTGAAAGTGACAGGGAACAGAGGTGGCAAGGATATAAATGAAACTGAAGTGATAAGAATGTTATTGTTAACTGAGGTATATGGGAAGGGCTAGTCTAAAGTAGTATGAGCAAAGCCAGTCAAGAGGAATAGGCCCCCCTTTTACTCCTCCTGCATTTATTTCAGTCTCTACATATGTGTTCTATAAGTTGAGTAATATGACTGAGTTAAATAGTAGATTATATAGTAGTGGTGGTTAAGCTTACCATCTCACCTCAGAAAAGGACAGCAGTCCCCTAAGTGCTTTACCACTCTTAATGAGCTATTAAGTTTATATAGTTTGGGATTATTAAAAAATAATAGCGAGATGGTATAAATTTATCAAATGAGTCTAGTGAAACTGTTTCAGTCACAGGTAGGACTGCAGAGTTTTAGTACAGAACAAATGTTTTTTTTCACCCATGACAGCTGTACCACCTTCTCAGCCTGCACTGTTCACCCTCAGTAAACTTGGGCTCACTCCACTAACCTACCCAACACCCTATTCCAACGGGTCTATATTATAACATCGAATGCTTAAAATTTCGAATGTTATTATATCGACCCATTTCAGTAGAACAATCATAACATCGAACACTCAGAACAGTGAATTTTTTTCCCAGGGAAAAAATTCGCTATTCCAAGAAACATACACACACACACAACACAATCACACCAAAACAACTGCAATCCACAAAAATACACTTAAAATCCTACATCTAACCCTACACTAAACTATACATACACTACTATCTATCCACTTACCTTAACCCAAACCCTAACCCTAAGGTCCGTAACTCACACACTCACTTCACCCGCGCCCTAACCCTAACTCACTTAACTCACCCCTAACCCTACAGTCTGTCACTATCGCACAGTCACCTCACCCGCACCCTAACTCACTTAACCCGCCCCTAACCCTAAAGTCTGTCACTACCGCACACTCACCTCACCCGTGCCCTAATGCTAAAGTCCCTAACGACCGCACACTCACCTTACCCCGGTCCGTTCTTTCACTTACCTTAACCCGGTCCGTAACCATCACACCACACTTACCTGAACCCAATTCAAAACCTCCATTCGCTCACTTCCCTAAACCCAGTCCGTAACCATCTCACCACAGTGCTGTAAATAGCGAAGCCACAGAATGGACCACCGAAATATTACCCTAGGTAAAATTTAGATGTTCCGAGGCTTCGCTATTGTCGGCTTTCACTCTAGAGAAAGGGTTCGATATTATAGCATTCGAAGTTTTAAAACTTTGATGTTATAATATAGACCCATTCCGACCGGGTAGTACCCCCACTTTATCTAAACTTATTGGCATTCTGTCTCCTACCCCCCTACAACAAAATGACCAAATTCATTGAGGCATCCAAATGGCCTAGCTACTCAACTTGCAAACTCGTATCACAGGTCTACTTAACTCACTTCTCCCAATCTACTCCAACAAAAATAGCATACAACGTCCACCCAGTTACCTCTGTCTTTCCCTAACTTATATGTATAATATGATACTCATCCAGTCTACTCTCACAATTACACTAAGCATACTCATCATTGCCACATCCTACCTCACTTCCAGTCCTTCCATTGCTCTATTTTCTCCAAATCTGTACTCCTGGAAAACAAACACTCACCCATCAACTTCAAAATTGCACACAAAGAGAACAACCAAATCCATATATCAGTATCAGACCTAAAAGAAAAATATAAAAAATTCTGCAATTTCTTTCACCATACTTCCACTCTCCCTTTCTGTGGAGACATCCACCCAAACCCTGGAGTATACCTTCAAATAAACCAAGCCCCAGTTAACCCATCAGCTACAACCATTACCAACACATGGCCCACTAATTCTAAATCACAACTTATTATTAGTGCACCTAAACCTCAGAAGCATCTACACAAAACTCCAGACTTCCATGCATACATTGCAGCACACAAACAAGGCATCTTAATCATCACTTAAACGTGTCTAAAACCAAACACTAAAGATGAAGAAATCCTTACCCCAGGATGCAACATAATAAGAAATAATAAGAGTACAAAAGAAAGCTTGAGAGATTTCAGTACTTTCTAAAAGCACACTAAACATCATCAGATACCCCTGAGTCACCCCAACTATCCCAACACAGAAATATCTAATACCCTCCTACCCCTGAAAAAAAATTGCTACCTTATATACTCCCCCAGCCAACACCAACATTCCCATTCTCAAAGACCTCCTTCAGTGGTTTTCCACTAATAAAAGTAAACTATTATACTTAGGGATGTAAATATAGACTATTTACTTGTAAACACCAAATCCCCATGCACTCTCTGTTAACCTATTCAGTTTCTCTCAAATAATCACTTTACCCAATAGACTCAACAAACGCAACACAGCAGCAGGAACTCACTACTAGACTGCATCCTTACCACCTCATCCTCAAATATAAACATCTTTGGCTATTTTCCAGACAACATCAGTGATCATCTCAACACATTAATTACAAGACAAACTAATCACACCCTTGAATATATAGTATTAAAGCAAGTATATCTACTGTTCTCTTTTGACAGACACCTTTGTAAACTACCTCTCCCAATACATCTGGAATACCCTAAAAATCCTGCCACTAGAAGATGTTGTTACCCATTTCAGTAAAACATTTATTAACATAATAAATGAATTAGCTCCCATAAGATCAAAAAGAACCCAAAGTAACCCTGCTCCATGGTTCAGCAAAGAAACCAAACAGCTCATGTTAAATAGAGAACAAAGTCTGGAAGACTTGGTATAAAGATAAAACACGATAAATGTGGCAAATTTTTAGGCAACTTAGAAATTGATATAAACAAGTCAGACTAGACAAAATTGCATTCTTTCACTCACTTCAAGGCAAACATCATCTCTATCAGTTCCAGACAACCATAAAAACCCTAGTATACCCCAGTTAAACTACCACCCCATCTCCTACCACAAACAATATATACCCAATAGCCATCGAATTCAACACACACTGCATTCAATCTGTCCTCTCACTACTAGAATCTAATCCACTCTCCCATCTATCTCTCTCTCTCTGTATCCCCACCAACAATACTCACAATACCCTTTTCTTTTCTTTCCTCTGTTACCTACATCAACTATCAAAAATTACTTTCAAAAACAAAAATCACTGTATCATCTGCTGAAAAACTCCCACCCAAGTTCCTTAAGTTAGCTGCCGATATCCTGGCATACCCCATCTCAATACTTGTAAATAGATCGCACATAAAACTGTGTACCCACTATCTGGAAAAAATCACATATTATACCACTATACAAAGGTGGATCAGCCACAGACCTCTCCAACTACTGCCTCATTGCAGTTCTCTTCCCTCTGTCCAAACTCTTAGAAAGATTCATACACTCCCAACTCCTAACCCATCTCATAAACAACAAACTACTCTCCACCACACATCATGTCTTTTGACCACAACACAGAACAACAGCTTTGCTTAGTTTTTTAGAAACCATGAATACCAACAGAATCATTGGTTATCTAACATCCTCCCTCTTCCTGGATCTGTTAAAAGCATTTGACACAGTATCCCACCAACTTCTAATCAGTGAAGTATCTTCCCTATCTGTTTCTCGGTCAGCTCTTACTTGTTTCTGTAGCTGTCTCTCTGATAGAAAATAGACAATAAAATGGAATCAGTACCTATCCCCCTTTGTCCCTTTTTCCACTGGTGTATCACAAGGGTAAATTCAAGGACCTGTACTCCTCAGTATTTTCACAAACAACATGCACAAAGCCAGCAAACCTGCCACCTTAGTACATTATGCTGATGATGCCACCATCATCTTCTCATCCTCAACCCTTCCACTACTTCAGTAAGTGACTCAAAACTCCTTCATTTCCATAGAGTCATGGCTAAATGCTCATCAGCTAAGCCTAAATGCCAAATAATGAAAACTGATGCTTTTCACAGCCAGATTTCTTTCAACAGCCTGTACACCATTTAATATTACTTCAGCAAACATCACCACCATAGAAACTGTAACAAATATCAAACTACTAGAGGTCATAATAGACAATAACCTAAAGTTTTACCTGCATATCACTCAGGCCATCAAGAAAACTCATCAAAAACTGGGCTTCCCTACTAAAACAAATCCTACCTCACAGACTGAAGAAGATCTTTAGCATCATCCTACCCTCTCCCCTCCCTTCTCTATGCATCAGCTATATTAACCAACATTCAAGCCACCCCACTAAATAAATTAGAGGCAGTTTTAACAAAGTAGCCAAGTGTGCAGCTAATACATCCTACTGTACACAATACTGCTTAGCACTGTAGAAACTCAGCTGGCTAGAACTACCTAATCACCTTACATTCACTTAACTTCAAAATGACCACAAAATAATACACAAACCACGCATATGCCCTTCTGTACAAAACATTCTCAAGCACTAGTACTCCCCACCATGTTGCCTTCACTCAGATAATCAGACCCTACTAATAACTTCCAAATTCCATAATACAGCTGGAGGCACACTATACCTATCCTATGTCACCAGTGCCTATCCCTCTGAAACATGACTGCCATGCATTTAGCTTTAAGTACAACCTGAAACAGTACCTAGATTTCTCCTGACTCTGTTCTTGTTTACAACCTTAATGACTCTCTCTCTAAGATTTCTAGACTATCACCAACTCCTAACTTTCCATCTCTCCTGCCTTATTCAGTAAATGTAAATAAATTCTGTGTATACTTATGTGTTTACTGCTCACCAGTCCTTTGTAAACGAGCTTTGTATTACTGTATATTACTGTATATGTAAATGTAGACTGATTATTATTGTACAACTCCGCAACAGAAATCAAATTGCATTTTCCTCTGTCTTGATAGTATTACCCATTAGATGATTCTCAAATATATTTTTACTGTTAAGAAACAGATTTTTTTCTCTGTAAATTCTTTGTAATGGATCTTTTTGACCTCCACTGAAAATGAGCCTGTCAGACCATCCCAGTAAACAAAAGGCAATAAATAAATAAATAGTAATGATTTCTGTGTTTTGATCAGCATGAGACCATGAGTCTGCAGGACCAAGACCCAGGTGATGGTCATGTGGTGGTGGTTAACCTTGCAGAAGGCCAGATGGCTGTTAATTTAAGTGACATTGAAAATGTGTTACATATATTCATAGTGCTGAAAACAAACTATCACTTAGAAACAGTAAATTACACCAACAGCAAAAAACAATAAAAAAATATTAATAATTAGAGCCTTAATGCACATATATTTGCATTTGGTGATGATCCACTATAATTATTTGCTGCAGGCCTAGTTAGCAGAATTCCTGCCCAGAAATGGCATTTAATCAAAGTTAAGGTTGTACACCCTTCAACAACCATATAAAGTGTTTCAGCATGCATATGTCACATTTTCGTCTCAACTGCATAGATTGGTGATATTCTCTTATGACTCCTTTGTCACCATGGACATGTTGGCTTGTTAATAATAAAACTGTAAAACAAGGTAAGTGGCGGAGAGAGTGTATACTGAAAATGATGTGTTGTTAGCTGGAACAGTGATGTAATGGAGGAGATATCATTTGCTCTGCTTAGCTAGCAGCTATGTCACAATATGCTACAGTAAATGTTTAGTCCATATTACTTTTTTCTTCTTTTTCTAATACAGGAAATAAAGAAATACCTAGAAAGGTATGTAAAGAAACATTTTAGCAAGTTCTTAATATTATTGCATGCACAGGATTATGCAGCTTCATTATTAACACCTCAGATGTGTGTTTTTGTTTTTCTTCTTGGATACTTCCACAGATATTCAAAACACCAGAAAGATAGTGAAAGCCAAAGTGTTGTGGTGCACAATCTGTGTCTAGGGGTATACAAAGGCCCTCTGCAGTATAGTGTGTGGAAGGAGATGAAATCCATCCTTAATCCTAGTAAGTAAAACCATGTGTGCACAATTAGACTTCAACAAACTTTTTTTCTGTAACCTGTTATAATCACTATTCCTACAGCTTTAGTTTTTATCTAATTGCTGATATTTACAACATAAATATTTTGCAAGCATTTGCCATTTGAAAAGCTATTATTTTCTGTATACCATATTTGAATGGCTTTCTTTTTATATTGTTGAGGTTTGTCATGAAAGCAGAATTATATAGTTTCCCATTAAAATTTCCTGTCTTATCTTCCAGTCTGGTGAATTGCCACATAATTTGATCAAGTCTTATAACATTCCAAATTCTATTGTCCTACATCTCCTCCATTTACCACATAACTGCCTTCATCACTGCCTGTTGATTGTGCAGATGCCAGCATCCTTAGTAGCACCTATTTCTGCATTCCTGTCTAATTATGTAGGTCAATTTCCTTTGCCTCCAGGCTGTTAGTTACCTCACTCAGATTCCGTTTTAAAACTTAATTACCTTCTCTGATCTTCAAACATTGCACATTGGGTGACTTGAGTCTTACTCATAAGCTAATTTTTTATTTTTTTTATTTTATTTGTAGTTTGTTAACCGGGAGAGTCCATTGAGCCATACTGAACCCTTTTTCAATGAAGGCCCGGGGAGAAAAGCTCCAAGTACATTCAAAATCATTTTACCAGTTAGTACAAGAAAGTATATACAAAAATTTGAGCAGTTAGTACAAAAAACGAATAATATTGGCAGTTAATACAATTATAGGAGAGGAAGCTCCATGTACAATACAAAATTTGTTGGCAGCTAATACCGTTTTAGGAGAAAGCTGCAAGATGCATTCATTTATTGGCAGTTAATACAATGGAGATTAACTGCGAGAAAGGAAATAGGAGAAATTTAGGAGGGATGTGAGCAGAAACATTCCTAGGTGGAGGATAGAGAAGAGTGTAGAAGGGACTTAAAGGCAGAATGCTTTTGTGTAGTCTGAATATGGGGAGGAAGTGTGCTCCATTTTCATGCAAGAGAGAAGGCTAATAGAGATTGGCCAGGAGTGCGAAGAGGTTTGTGCAGTTCAAGTAGGTTCTGATTGGTGGATCTAAGAGAATGGCCAGGATGGTGCATTGTGAGAGTGAAGGATAATTAAGGGCAATGGGAAGGATTGAAGATTAGTTTATGGGTAGTGGAAAGTTGAATGAACGATAGATGATTAGGGAGTTCTGACCAATTTAGTGAATGTAAGAAAATGCAGTAGTGAGAGGAAAATTTGGAATTTGTAGCAAACTTGGACATTTTATTTTACCAGGATGCCAGATTAGTCTTGATGGTACTTTGAAGGTCGGTGAGAATTGGAGCTTCATATAGGAGGGAGGAGAGGAGGTAAGTGGTGGAGAGTGTTAGCGTGGTTGAGGTAGTTAGGTAGCGGTTATGGCAGTAACGCATACGTAGCTTTTGGTGGGTTTTCTTGATGTTGACTTGAATGTGTATATCAATTTTTAGCTGTTCATCAATAAAGACTCTGAGAAGCTTGGTTTGAGGGACTAGTTCAATGGGGATCATGTTTTGGCTTTTTATAATGAAGGACTTTTGTCAATTGTATAGTTCTTGGTAGGCGAGAGAATCATAAGCTTAGTTTTAGTTGCATTAAGGACTAAATGGTTATTTAGCATCCAGGTCTCAGAGCAACTAAAAGCAGTTTGAGTTAGTTGCATAAGTTTGGAGAGAGAATCAGCTGAGCAGATGATAGTAGAGTCATCTGTGTATTGAACAAGTTTAGCATTTGGGATGCAATGATAGAAGTCGTTAATGAAGATATTAAATAATAAAGGGCCTAAGATAGACCCTTGGGGCACTCCTGTGAATGTGTTAAGAAAAGAGGCTGTGGAGTTGTTCCATTTAACGGACTGTTGCCTGTTTGAAAGGTAACTGGAAAACCAGTTTATAGTTGGAGGAGAGAGGTTAAGGTCTGAGAGCTTTGATAGTAATAGGTTATGGGAAATGGTATCAAAGGCTTTAGATAAGTCTAAGAACAGAGAGGATACAACATTGCCAGAGTCTCAGGCATGATTGACAATGTCGAGGAAAGATAAGAGGGCTGAGGAGGTACTATGGTGGGGTCTGAAACCATGTTGTGTAGACGACAGGAGGTTATTGTCTAGGAGGAAGGAAAGAAGTTGTTGGTGAATACATTTTTCAAGTATTTTTGAGATAGGGGAGAGTATGGCTATGGGGCAGAAGTTAGGGATGTCATTGTTATTACCTCCCTTATGTAAGGAGATGATGAATGCCTTTTTCCAAGGGAGGGGTACATAAGATTCCTGGATGGAGCGGTTGATGAGAATACAGATGGGGTAGGCTATGCCGTCAGCAGCTAATTTTAGAAAGTTTGAGGGAAGACTATCTGGGGCATTAGAACAAGGTTTTAATTTACTCGAAGTGTTTTAATAGCACTGACAGGGACAGGTTTGAGGGAGAAAAAATGGAGGACGGTAGGGTTGGTGGTGGAAGAGGGGGTTGTGTAGAGAGGGGCTGAGGTGGGAAGGAGGAGGATGGAATTTTTGGTAGAGGAAGAGGGGTTGGTGGAGAGTGGGGCAGAAGAGGTTGATGAGCTAGCAGTGAAAGAGTTGGTAAGTTTGAATACAGAGTCAATAAAAAAGGAGTTAAAGTTGGTGGCTGTGGTATGGTCACGAGTAAAAGGGTCAGGACAGGGGTTATCTTTTCTGCCAGGTTTGAAGAGGGCTGTAATACTACTCCAAAATTTCTTAGGGTTAGATTTATAGTTGTTCTGGAGTTTTGAGTAGTAAGATCTGAGCTCGGAGTGAATACACTGTTTTACTGTGTTGCACAGTTGTTTATATTGGTTAAGAGATTGTGGGGTTTTGAGTTTTTGGTGGAGTTTCCAGAGTTTGCCACGTGAGTGCATAAGAGGGATGGTATCTTTAGAGAGCCACGGGGCTATTTTGGATTTCACTCTTTTGGTTCTGGGAGGCGCACAGGTATTTAGTAAGTTAGTATTAAAGTGATTGGCAACGTCGTCCAGGGGAAGAGTTTTTAAAGGGCTCCAATTTATTAGTTTTAAGGCATCAGAGAAGGATTGAGGCTTAAAGTTACTAAGGGTGTGTGTTGTGATGTAATAGTGCAGTAAGTGTAGTGGGGATGGGGAGCAGGTTGCAAAGGCAGGAAGATGGTCACTAATGGAGTCTGGCAAAATACCACTTTTAGAGATATTGTCTGGGTGGGAGACTAGTATCCAGTCCAGAACAGTGCCGGAGGAGGTATCTTTTTTAGGTCGGGTAGGAGTGTTGATTAATTGAGAGAAGTCATATAGGTTTAAGGTATGGGAAGTAGAGCCAGAGTGAACAGAGACCAGTTGATGCTAACATCGCCTAGGATGATGGTTTCATTAGAGATAGTGGATGAGAACCAGGAAAGTATATCTTCTAGAATGGGGGTATTGTTTCCTGGTGAGATGTAAAGTGCAGTTATGACTATACTTTTATGGTTGTTAATCTTTAGTAGAGCAATGGTCATTTCAGCAGTGGAGAATTTAGGTATGGGGTTGGTATAAGGTGTTAAAGTTAGATAGGAGGAGACGAGAATGGCTACTCCACCACCTTTCTTCCTGGTTCTAGCTTGTCTAATAAGTTTGTAGTTGTAGGATTATTTCAGTGTCATTTAGGTGAGGCTTTAGCCAAGTATCAGATATACAGAGGATTTCAGGATGATTATGAGAGATCCAAGCATGGAGGTTGGAAAGTTTGTTACAGAGGCTTTGGGCATTGAGGGTAGCAAAGAAGAGGGATTTGTTGGTAGTTTGTAATGGGGGAGATATGGGGTTAGTAGTGTGGTTGGCAGGGGGTCCAGGATTGAAGTGAATGTCCCTGGAGAGCAGGAGTGACAGTAGTTCCAAAAATAAGGATAATAGTCTTTTAGTGGTTAAAGTGTTAGCGGTATGAAGAGGCAAGAAAGGTGCATGGGGAGTATTGAAGGGGGAGAGTACATTTGGAGTCTGAATAATCCTTCTGCAAAGTAAGAGATAGTGGTCATACTGGTAGAGATGAGGAGAAATGAGCAGTGTATAGGGGGCTCATTTTTATATTGGGTGGTAGTTGTATGAGAGAGAGAGGAGTATAAGAGATTAGGGGTTGGGTAAATTGATATAGGAGTAGAAGGTAGAGGGGTGACAAGATATAAGTAAGGTTGTGGATGTAGTATACATAGTGGGTCAGAGGATTGCTAGGGAGTAGGTTAGGTATAGGGTGGTAATACAAGGTTTTGAGTGTGGTGAAGAGAATGGGGTAAGGGACAGGAAGTGAGATAATGGTTTAAGTGGTAAACTATAAGGGAAAATAGTAAATGAGTTAGATTACAGAATGGTATAGTTAGAGTGAGGTAAGGGAACAACTGGTTGAGGGTTGTGGAGAGCTGTGTGATAGGTGGAGAAAAGGAGTAGGTGTGTTTTTTTTAGTATAAGTGTAGAAGAAGTGGGGTGGTTGGGAAATTGGGGTAGGATAGGGGAGTGGAGTGAGCCCAGAGCATAGCGGATGGCGAACAGAGTGGGGCAGGCTCCCGTTGCAGAGCAAATTGCTACAGAGAAAATCAGTACACCAGGATAAGTCAAAGGAAAGGCAAGAACAGTGTTTTATCTAGGAGTACAAACACTGCCAGAGAAGGAAGCTGAGGTAAAAGCGGAAAGTAGGAACAGCAGTCCTAGAAAGACACCAAACAAAGGGAGAAGCCAAGACTCGGAGAGATTAAGAGAAAGCAACAGCAGAAGCATGGGGAGAGAAGGGATAGACCATATAGGAAGACAGGAAGGAATAGTGTCAGGCAAGTAGAAGGAACAGGGAATACAGTAGAGCAGGAGATTTCTTGTTAAGAGCGGAGAGCAGCTAGGTCAGGCAGAGAGAGTTAGGCAGAAATGTCCAGTCTGCTAGAGAGGTTACAAGGCACTAGGATAAGTATGGATGTGGGTATAGCAATGAGAGTAGTAGGGTGGGAGGAGGGAGGGAATTGTCTTAGTGTAGTAGTGTGGTTCCAGCCTTGAATAAAATACAGGCAGCTGTGGCAGTAAATATAAGTTTATTAGGTGAGCATACTTTATTTTTAAGAAGCACTGAAAAGCTGAGTTCCAAAAGTTACCAGGGGAAGTTTTTCAGATGAAATCCAATGTAGCAGATGGCAGCAAGCTGGTTCAGGAACAGGCGATAGACTTTGTAGTGAGGGATAGCAGGGATTACATCATGCAGTACAGCAAAGATGAAACACTTAATATAGCAGAGCTAGGATGAAACAAAAACACAGTATGATATGACTCAAAATATAATAATCAATTCCCTGACATTTTCCCTGCTAATTACCTCTTAAAATATTCTGCTTCAAACACAATCAGTATATTCTGTTTTTCTTCATTCAGCAACACCTTTATCCTTATTTTCACTCAGTACCTCACTGAATTAACTATTTCAAATACATTTACTGTGTGGTTTCTACTCTTTGTCAAATGCAGCATTCCATGTAGGCATCAACTTCAAGTACCACTGTGCATGTGTCAGGACTAATAATTGTGAAACATTGTATCATTACACTAGTCACTAACACTCCATATCTTTGAAACAATGTCTAGAAAATGTGGATAACTAGGAAAAGGCAAACTGTGTCCCATTCTTTAAGAACCATTTAATAATTATTGGGCTGTGTGTCTGTTAATTACTTGTTAGCAATGCTAGAAATGCATATTGCAAGCAAATATCTTCTGCATAACATTGGTTGTTCAAACCATGTATAAAATAGCTATCCAAAGAGAACTGTTTCCTATTGAATCAATTTTCTTTTTTTGAACATTTCAGGAGGTGTTTTAACTGAGTTTTGAGTTTATGTAGTCTGTTTGGATCTGGCAATTACTTTTGATAAAGTATGGCATGGGTTATTCGAAATAGATGCAGTGAATTAAGACTAAACATGAGGATATGAAAATAGATTATTTCCTTATTCAAAGAATGCTATTCTTGAGTTAAGCTGTAGAAAGTATTTTTGGATAGCACAGTGTTTCAGACACTATTGTTTCTGCTTAACATTTCCAGAGTTCAAGTCTGAGTCCCATTTAGTGTCTGTATAATGTCTGTTTATTATCATTTCTGTGTGGGTTTCCTCTGAGTAACCAGGTCTTCTCCCATTTCACAAAAATTTAGGCTGCCTTATTGGCTAGTCTGAACTCAGTATATCTATTCCCAACTTGCACCTTAGAGACCTTCCAGAACTTTGCTATTTTTTTATGCTGATATTTTCTCTTTCCCTTGTAGTCACCGAGGATATTTTTGAAGAGAGACATATTTTGGTGCATTGCTGTAAAACAGCACAGAGCTTATTATATAGGCAAGGTAGATGCGGTGCGAGTTTCATCCCCATTTTTAATATCAGTCTGCAGTATAAGCTCACACATTTGCATGATGGCATCTCCATCTATGCACTCTAGGCAAAGGTTATCTAATAAGACTTGATATGTCATTGCCTTGAAGAAGAAAATATTCAGGCCTAGGGGCCATCAAGAAATACTGATTCCTTAAAAGACACATCAAATACTTTATCACCCATCCACATGTCCATATTTTCATTAAATGAATTGAAGAATCATAAGTGTCTGTGGGTATTGTGTCCCAGGAATTAGGGATTATTTGTGTGGTAAAATTATTCCTTAGATGTGTATTGTTGCAATTGACACAAACATTAATATGTAAAGATATATATAGATTTTAACATATCATTTCATATCTATGTGCTGCAATAATTGCTTTGAAAATGAATTTATTTTAAAGTTTAATATATGTTTCTCTGGGTGACAATATACCTTATTTTATAGTCATTGGGATAGTTAGTGTAGCAGCATCTATTAACTGGAAAAGTAAAAAGAACCCAGTTGAATAGATGAGGCTCTAGGATGGAGCCCTAGGATACACTATTTTATTTTATTTTATTTTATTTTTATTTTACATTTGTTAACCGGGCTAGTCTAGCTGGATATATGTCCATTTTCAGTAGAGGCCCGAGGTGAAAGCTCCACTCTATATTTCATCGGAGAATTTGTAGTACATACATAATTAAGTACAAAGTGAATTATCATATAGTAACATGAATAAACAAAACAAAATAAATATGAAGTATCTATGAAACATCTATGAAAAAAAAAAACAAAAAAAAAAAAAAAAGCAATTAAGCAAATTGTTCAGTAAAGACAAGAAAATTCAGGATTAGGCATTACGTCAAAAAGAAAATACGAAGAAGAGAAGTAAATAAAGATAAGAAGGGAATAAAAAACAGGGAAGAGGAAGAAGAAAAAAGATAGAAGAGGAGGAGAGTAAATGTGTATAGTGTATAAGGGGAGAGAGAGAGGAGAGAGAGGAGGAGGGGAGAGAGCTGAAACATACAAGAGGATAGCAACAGGGAGTAAAGAAGTAGGAATAAGCATTAGTAACTAATAGAAGTGTAGAAAGTGGAGGGTGTGAGGGAAAGAAGAAATTATCAGGAGTCCTACAGAGTCAGAGTTTGTGAGAGCCAGTTTACAGCTTGATTTTTTGTTTGAACAGAGAGGTAAGGAGGAGGTTAGAGGATACTAGTGGGTAGCCATGGGTAGAGAGTCTATAGTATTAGTGAACAGATTAGTGACAGCCAGGTTATGGACTTTTACTGAAGGGACCATACTGATAGCAGGGAGGGAAGGAGGTTGATATATTGTAAGGATTTAAAGTTGAGAGAGTCAAGGTTGAGAGTTGAGGTTGATAGAGCCGAGCAGTGCAGTGGTCTAGATCAAGATCAAAGACAGTTTCAGGTGCTGAAGTTTTGTAGCCTGCCAGCCTAGGAGTTTGGTGTTTTGAAAAGGGTTGGTGGCAAAAAGCAATGCCATTGTAACAAGTTGCAAGCAGGATGCAACAAGTTGGTGTATTATAGTGAAGTAGATTGGTTAGGTTAGGTGGGATATAGGATGGGAGTGGGCAAATAGTAGCCTGGGTGAGTAAGGTGTGAGAAAAGGTTTTATTGGTGTTAATATGGGTTTATTTTTGTAATTAATGATGTGGTATATTATTTTGTTGATTGAAGTCAGATTGTTGTCGGTTGATCATCCTAGCAGTTGTTTTGCTGTGTCAGGAGAAATAACAGTAGTAATGTCAGGAGAAAAGGTTGTAGGGTAATGGGACAAGGAGAGTGGTAGGAGTGGAGGAAAGAAGCTTTAGTTTTATACTATGAGGCATCAGAGAACCAGCTTGGGAGGTGTTAAAGGTAGTAACAGTGAACAGTAGTTCTGTGGTGGCTGGCAAATATTCAGAGAGAGAGTACCTTGAACTGAAGTACATTGGGTCTTACCCGATAGACAGTTGTTAATCCAATTAATAGGTAGAATTGTATTTATACTTCTGTAGTACTTGAAGTATTGAGTAATGCAAATGATGAACAAATGCTTTGGCTAGATCCCTATATACAACAAGGGAACATAGACCTTGGTCAATTTTTTGGCTGACTTCATCATAAAATTCCACCGAGCCGGTAAAGTGGACTTACCTGTAGTAAAACCTATGTTGGTATAAATTGTGAACTCCAGAATGTATTTTTAAGATCTAGCAAAAGATTCAGTAAGCATTTCTCATAGTGTTTACTGTTCAAAGATGCCACACTGATTGGATGATAATTAGACATTTCAAACTTGTTACTCTTTTTGTGATTTGTTGTAACAAAGTCAGGGATAACAGAATGTATCAGAATTATGTTAAATATTTTGTTTAAGATGGTGCATATTTCCATGGGAATTCTTGTTAGAGATATGCTGCAATATTCCCAGGACCCATATATTTGGCAGAATATATCTATTTTAGTGAGGTGATCGCAACTCTTAAGATGTCATAGGGCAGATTGCTGAATCAGTAGGTACTGATGAATGCATAGGGACAGTATATGTAGCTGTAGTCATTCCCCTGGATTCATTAAACTCCATGCAGGAATAGTGCCATTCCTGCATGGAGCGGATTGTGCCTATGTAGAACAGCAATGCACCTTGCATATTAATGAAGGCATGCTGCTGTATTCTCTACATGGACAGGAGCCATGTATGAGTGCAGGGGGCGTGTTCGAGCATTTCTCGCACAGTACACATAACCCCTGCAGTCTTGAATTGCCGCATGGCAATTCTAAAGCAACTAACAGTGTCTGTGGAGACTGTTATCACAAGATAACAGTGTCCCTGGACAAAATACAGAAGCACAGCCCCCCACAACATAGCTCTCAAATGCCCAGATTTTTGCATATTGGCCAGAGTTTTCCCTTATATTTTTGGCCTTTCCCTCATAAAATTTCTTCTTATCTGGCAAATCATTGGGATGATCTAAGGATTGAAGTCACTAAATAGTGACATAGATTTGAGTTGCATAACTGATATCCTTCAAAAAATGTATGCTAACACAAAATGATACATTCTAGCAGCTTTCTAAGTTTGTAAGAGTAATATCGCATGTTTATTTTTTTTCCATCCCCAATAAAGTTTAAGCATAGCTGAGCATGTGCACATTGTGCAGTTATGTATAGCATAGCTGAAATATCCAAAGGGGCTAAATAGAAACATACAGCCCAAATAGTCAAAGTGAAATACCATAGTGTTTAGAGCATTTGCTTATCATGTAGGCATTCACGGTTTGAGACCCTATGCAGTCCGTACATTTTTATATCCGAAATCAGCAATAAAAGTATTTCTTTATAAATAGGTAGTGAATAATATACATTTGTTAACCAGGGTAGTGTAGCAGTTCAAATGTGAAATGTCATTGAAGTACAAATGTGAAACCCAAGTGTCCCATACAGTATAGTCAGAAAAGAATAAAATGTAATGAAAGCACATATGGGGATGTTATGGAAGGGAAATGTACATATCATAAGATGTCATTAAGAAGGAATCAACCCTGTAATCCTAATAGTCCATAAAATGAAAGCTGAACAACCCTAAATTGTGCTCAGCTATGCTTAGCCAGTGTAAGCATAGCTTAAATTTGTATGCTTAACAAGAATTAGTGTAGCTAAGGGGATTTGCACACTGGTAAGAAGTACTTAGCATCTACCCCTTTAAGCAGTGCTTATCTGTGCTAAGCGGGTTTGCCCATCACTTAGCTTAGCTCACCATATTCAAAATTGGCTAATCACAGAAAAGTGTGGGCAATCAGCCCTATTTAAACCTTGCAAGTGGGAATACAACCCACAACCAGTTGTAGCTCATCACTGCAGGTACTATGGCTGGTGTTGGTGAAGGGGTGTGCTTTCTGGCACAGTACTGGGGCATTCAGGAGTCCAAGGTCATGGTTGGACTCCTAGTACAAGACCATGAAGGGAGACTGCTGCAGGACCAGTACCAGGGCTGCCAATACAAAGCGGAGGCCTGACATGGTCTCGCATGTGATATCACCAGTGCCACTGGCATCCCTCGGACTGGTAAGCAGGCCTGGCACCACTTTGCTGACTTGAAGCATAGGAAGAGGGACCTCTTGGAACACCCACTGTCCAACACCAAGGCTGCAAATGACAGCAAGATAAGTACATACACCAAGTAGTCTCCTCCAAGAAATGTCCCTAAAGTGTCATGCTGTCACAGCTAGTGATCACTGCCCCTGACACCCAGGGTGACTGATAGAAATGAAGGCAGAGTGAGGCAGTAGCGTGCGTGCACACACACACACACACACACACACACACACACACACACACACACACACACACACACACACACACACACTCTATGAGTGCACATATGTAACCCTGACTAAGTGAATATGGGTAGAAACAGTCAAGTAGTGTTAACAGAAACTTTGTCCACAGGTCTACCAGGTAAGAAAAGGTGTAAATTAGCTGTAAGAAGATTGTAATTATACACTGTGTACAAACATACCACTGTCCAACCCAAGCCCATAGGACAATGTAAAGTGAGGCGATACCTGGAGAGTAATGATTAGGGCAATGATCAGTAAAGTTGTGAGCAATTGAAGCCTATACAATTGTTAATTGACATCTCTCTCTGTCTCCCCCACCCTATCTGCACCAATAATCTAAACACATAAATCATTGGTTAAGTTTTTCACCAAACCTACTGTTGGACATGTGTCCTATTGTTCTACAAATATATAAACATTTGACTATTAATATTCCGTGTTGAAATATTATCATTGTTGGCCTGTTGCTATCAGTGTACCCTGCATGCTGTTATAATGCCCACTGCGGTTCCATATATGCATGTGTTCTGTTTGCTATTCAAATGTTCCACATCTGTTGTTTTGGGTTAATGGGAATACCTATGCATGCTGTTATAACTAATCCTGGAATGTGTTTTTCATGACTAACCAACATGTGTTATAAAACTGCAACACCATAGCATGTCTGGGAAGGCTGATCCCAGTGGATCTGCCTGTCCTGCCTCAACTGGCCATGACACTGAGCCCCAACATGTCTGGGACCCAACCCGGGACCTCTTTCTGCTGGTCCTGCACCACCTCAGGGTGGAACCGCTTCAGGGGATGGGGTCCATCCCCCCAGGAGTGGGCACAGGAAGGACACTGTCACTCGTAGTCAGGTCTGGGGATTGGTGCATAGTGAGCTTCGAAAGGAGTTCAGAGATCAGCTACGCCAGCTTGAGGGCAATGTGGTGCATCTTGAGGATCAGCCTGCCCCTCCTGCTCAGCCACTGTGAAGGTGCAGTGGTGAATGCCCATGGGTGGGGACTTCAGGCCCACTGTATCCATTTGGGGGCTCGTGGGTGTCCGATTCCCAACCACTCTTCTCATCCATGGTGTTTACTCCATGTGTCATATACTACCTCTTTCTGCTGTCTTGTCTGTCTTCCTACCTAATTTACCTCCCCAAATATACCTATTATCCTTCCCCAATATCCCACTCTCACCTTATTAAAAAAAAAAAAAAGGGCAATCTGTTCCCCCCCCCAAAAAAAAAAATGTCACCCCATTAGCTGCCCATTTCGCACACGTATCCACTGGACACATGTAATCTGGTCTAATTAGCTTAACAACACATTACTGTTGTCCTCACCCTCTCTTAGGGGTTTGAGTGTCCAAATTCACCTCCATATTCTGTACAAATGCACAGCTGTTGCTGTATCAGAAATAGACAGCTATGGACCTTCCCTACACCCGCCCTGCACATCCCTAGCTATCTTTCATATTATTTTACCCTCTGCATGACTCCCTTTTCATCACTTCCCTTTTTTCTTTTCTTTTAAAGAAATTAGTGAGGGGGTAAGTGGGAGTAAGTTTCAGTAAGCAGCCATAAGTGGCAGTAAGTGTGTTTGCATGATGCTAAGCGATGCCTACTCAGATTAAGCAGTTTCCCTGTTTAACCATGTGTTGGCATCGCTTACCATCATGCAAACTTGCTTACAACTGCTTAAAAGTCCCTTAATCACTCTGTATCCATCAGCCATTGTTCTGCCCAACAACAAAATAGCCTTTGCAGGTCTTAACCCCAAGACCCTGTACACCATAGCAACAGCAATTTACCACTAAGCCATCTGACTGATGCCTTTTAAAACATATTCAGTAGAGCCATTCAACAGTAGGGAAAAGATTCTGTAGAATCAGAAAGGTTTTCTATATATACATGCATATATCTATGGAGATGTATATATATATAAATATATATATATATATATATATATATATATATATATATATATATATATATATGTGGGAAAATATATACAATATATATATATATATATATATATATATAGGAAGATATACATCTAAAATATATACATACACATGTATATAGAAAACTAAATAAATACATACATATATAAATATATATATATATATATATATGTGTGTGTGTGTGTGTGTGTGTGTGTGTGTGTGTGTGTGTGTGTGTAGACATAAATATGAATAAACATATAACAGCTGCAAATAAATGCAGTCTGAGTGTCATGCTGCTCAGTGCTATACATCTAAATCTGAAAATGCACTCACTTGAAGCACTCCTGAAAATGGATAACATTAACTATTTGTGCTGTAACAGAGACCTGGTTCAAGGCAACAGAAAGCACCCCTTTACTATCAGGCTATAACTCATTGCATACCTTGTGGTCCCAGAACTTGGACTGAAGCTCCAAACGTGGTGTTTTTTTCATATTCATAAAGGAAGCACACACTTCCAGACTGGTAGCCCAAAATAACACATCAGAGATACTGAAGGTGCAGCTAACATTCGGTAAGACAGTGATCAGGTTGTAGCCTGCTATTGGTCCCCAACCATGTTCCAAGACTCACACTCAGCCTGTCTAATCATCCTCAAGAATATTAAGGTGCAACCTAACACTGTCATACTGGTTGACTTCAACTACCCCTCCATTAACTGGGAAAGCTATTTGTGTACCAATGCACTTGCCCGACATTTCCTGGAATTCATTAATTCCAATGGCTTGGACTAGATTGTTCTTACCCCCACTACAGGTTGCAACATCCTTGACTTGGTCATTACTAACATGGGTGACTGTTACTGTACACCAATAACCAACTATTCCCTGGTTAGATCTAACAACAAACTAATCACCTTGGAAACCCACATCCCTCCCACCACCCCCATGCAAAAGTAACCATCATGAAAAACCTTTCAAAAGGTAACTTTGGCGTACTACAAACAGAGCTGGCTAACTTCACGGTACCCTTGCAAATGGAGAACAGTTGCATGACCACCGAATCATACACTATTGCAATGTATGAACATGTACACAAATGCATGGGTTCCGTCATACCCAATAGAAACAAGATGCTCCATTCCAAAAACAGGAAGCCAATCTGGTGGTCCCTTGCCATAAACAAACTCTACAACAGAAAGAGGAAAGTGATGCAGAATAATGTGAAGTCCCGGAACTGGAAAAGCTCCCTTACCAGCCACAACAAAAGATTGAGATCCCTCATCAAATCCTCCAAAGCTAGCTATGAAAACAGAATTGCATCAGATAGTAAAGACAGCCACAAAGCCTTCTATAGTTATGTAAAGAATCACCCCGGCAATACCCATATTTGCTGTGAGCTACTGCACAATAGTACCTCCTATACCGAGCCAACATATATTGCCAATATACTGGCCAACAGATTCAGTGCCAACTTTACCCCTCTAACAATCCAGATCCACATAAAAAGCAAAATTGGAAGGCCTTTGGTTCCCAAAAAAAATTTTGTTAAAAAATTAAAAACTTTTCCTCCCCCCCCCTCTTTTTTCCAAAAAACCCTTAAATCTTGAATTTAATTTTTTAAAAAACACATAAATCAATGGTTAAGTTTTTCACCAAACCTACTGTTGGACATGTGTCCTATTGTTCTACAAATATATAAACATTTGACTATTAATATTCCATGTTGAAATATTATCATTGTTGGCCTGTTGCTATCAGTGTACCCTGCATGCTGTTATAATGCCCACTGTGGTTCCATATATGCATGTGTTCTGTTTGCTATTCAAATGTTCCACATCTGTTGATGTTCTTCATTCCACATTGCTGCAGTCCTAACCATTGGGTAGTCCGCTGTCCAGTCGGCCCGAATACCAAAGTATATGTCTGACGTCGGTCAAGGCGCATTAGACTGACGTCAGGACGTCAGGGTACTAATGCGCATGACCGACGTCATATCCTCAGTCTTTTGCCGCATGGTCGATGCAGAAGCAGTTTTGCGAGTGCAGGTTGGCGTTCTGAAATATTTCCGAAGTCGGAGTTTCAGACCGAATCAAAGTTGGCTAAGTACCCCGTTGGGGAACATTTTGGTTTTCTTGCCTCAGTAGTTAACCGGATGTCAGAAAAAGTGAATAACTGTATTTCTTGTGGGAAGCAGATACCTCATAGGGATTAGCATAGTTTGTGTATACCTTGTTTGGGGCCTGAGCACGGCGTTGTTGGTTGCCGCTCTTGTGCTAGATTTAACAAGCGCACTATTAAGAGAAGGTTAGACTGTGCCAGGTTAGTGTTTGGGAAGCGTTGTAATTACAAAATGCCGTCGGATGCTTGACGCCGGCTTAAATCCAAAAGCGCAAGGACAAAACAGCAAAGCCTAGGGTGGATGAACCCGGCAGTCGGACGTCGGTTCTTTAGAAAACTCAGTGGAGCGGAGGTTTTGCCAGGAGTTTCTTTGGAGTCTCAGGCAGAGACTTTACTGTTACAGGATGTGCCCTCTCAGGAGGTAGGCCAGGCTGAGGGGCTTCTCAGGTAACTGTTCTTCCCTCTCTTCCCAAGGTAGTTAGAGCTTCTCCTACTGTTTCCAAAACTTCTTTGAGAGGTAGGCCAAGTTCAGCTTCAGTGGGGCTTCTCCTAGCACTTCAGGTTCTGTGCCTAAGAAACATATGCTTAAAATGGCAGAAGATTTAATTACTATGATTAGAGGCTCTATGCCCCTCTGATAAGAGGCCTAGGGTGGAACCTGAGTTTGAGAGTTTTGAGCAGGGTTCAGAGGCTTCTGAGTCTTCTGTGGAAGACTTGCAGGAGTTCCTCCTTATTCTGATTCTGATGTGGATGATTCCACTCCTACAGCTTCTCCTCCTGAGGATTTCTCATTTTCAGAGACTCTGCATTCCATGAGGGAGCACTTTAAATGGGAAGGCCAAGATTACTCTGATTCAGGAAAAGGCTTAGGAATTCTTATTTTACCCCAGCATAGGCCCTTAGCTATACCTCCTGTGTTGAATGTGGTGGAAGATGTTTTGCAGAGGCTTCCCTGAACCCTGATTCTTTGCCTCCTGCCCTGTTAAGCCTGATGGGTACTATAGGGTGCCTGAAGCTCATAAGTATCTGTTTAAGAGTCCTAGGGCAGACCCGGAAACTGTTTCTCAGGGGCCTAAAGGTGTTAAGGCCTCTGTTGTTAAAAATCCTGTTCCCACTGATAAAGAGGCAAGGGCTTTGGATAGGTGGGGAAAGAAAGTGTATACTTCTTCCACTTTAGCCATGAGGCGTTGAATTGTCAGTTTCACATGCTAAAATAACAAAATTACCTCCTTTCACAATTGAAATCTAAGGTGGATGCTTTGGCGGAAGGTATAGAGTGTAAAGAGTTGCTGGATTTAGTTCATGTGTCTGAACAAGTGGGTAAGCATTCTTTGCAATGTGGTTTTGATGCTGTGCAGGCCTCATCGAGGTGGCTGCCACTAGTTCTGTTCTCCATGAGCATGCCTGGTTGAGGGATCAGAATTTGCAGAGCATGTTAAGACTAGGATTTTGGATGCTCCTTTACAGTCTGATGTGTTATTTGGTTCGCCTGTGGAAGCAGTTTTAAAAGAAAATGGAGGACAAAGCTAAGTCTATGCAAACTGTTAAAGATTTTTGCAGGTGCAGCCACCAAGTTTAGTAGAAATTGGCCTACTAAGGGATGGACATATCCTGCTTATGATTCCCAGTCTAGGGGTAGGTCTAGGCGTGGTAGGGGCAGAGCTCAAGGTTCTTTTAGGCCTAGAACAGGGGTTCACCTGCTCAGACTTCTGGTGAGGGCAGGGGTCAGTCCTTTCGTAAACAGACCCAATGACCTGCCTTTTCAGCTGCCAGTAGATTCTCGTCTGGCAGCTCCTTTGGGAGGAAGACTGTCTCTTTTCAAAGAAAATTGGGATTTAATCACTCAAGACAGATGGGTGTTGGATATCATTCACCACGGTTACAGGTTTTATTTCCATACATTGCCCCTTTCAAAGGCATGCCAGACGTTCCCCCTCCACAAAGGAAGGAGGCTCACAAGCAAATTTCTTTGTTACTCCAAATAGGGGCCATTCAGCCAGTCCCTGTACCAGAAAAGGGCCTAGGATTTTATTCTCGCCTGTTCCTAGTTCCAAAGAAGGGGAACACGTGGAGACCAATTTTGGATTTGTCTATCCTCAACACTTATCTGGACATTCCCAAGTTCAAGATGTTGACGTTACAACAACTTTTACCTCTGCTGGGCAAAGATCATTGGATGGTAACTTTAGATCTCAAGGAAGCTTACCTTCATGTGCCTATAAGACTAAGTTGCAGGAAGTATCTGCGTTTCGAGCTGGAAATTCTCATTATCAGTTCTCTGCATTGCCCTTTGGCTTATCTACTGCAGAGTATTCACAAAGGTTCTGGCTCCAGTGATAGCTTACTTCAGGCTGAAAGGAATTCAAATCTATCCTTACTTGGACGACTGCCTGATTCTGGCTCAAGAAAAGGAAGACCTTCTACAGCATCTGGAATATGTCATAGCAGTGCTAAGATGCCTAGGGTATTCTGTGAACGAAATAAAGTTCAGTCTAGTACCCTCTCAAGACATGTGCTTTCTGGGTGTGAGACTGAATACAGCAGCCCAGATGGCCTTTTTAACCCCGGACAAACAAAAGAATCTTTCCAGTTACTTCCATCATCTCTCTCTTCAGTCCGGGCTGACTGCAAGGACAGTCCTTCAAGCCTTAGGGTTCATGGCATCTTGTATTCTGGTGCTTCCCAATGCCAAACTGCATATGAGGAAGCTACAATGGTATCTCAAAAATCTGTGGACACAGCACTGCCAGGATTTGGACACTGTCATTCAAATAATACCTTGCATTCAAAAGGAATTTTTGTGGTGGGCTCAGGAATGTCACCTAAACAAGGGACTCTCTGTGACCCGGCCAGAGGCAAGTCAGATTCTAACGACAGATGCCTCAGATATTGCTTGGGAGCTCATCTAAATGGAAAGTGGATACAAGACAAGTGGCCTGCCAGACTACAGCATCTACATATCAACATGAAAGAGATGTTAGCAGTTCAGTTTGCATTAATTGCTTTCAAAGAGTTACTTCTTCCAGGGCAGGTGTTGATTCTAACAGACAACACAACTGTCATGTGGTACATCAACAAACAAGGGGAACACATTCTTACCCATTGTGCAGACAAGCAATGATTTTATGGGAGACTCGCTCAGTCTGCAACTAACTCTTCAGGCAAGGTTTCTGCGGGAGCACAGAACTCCTTAGCAGATGTATTAAGCAGACAAATCATGGATCCCCACGGTGGAAACTGGATCTTCATGTATTTCAAAAATTGACAGTGTCATGGGGAACTCCAGACATAGATCTGTTCGCTTCTCCACTAAACCACCAGCTGCCAAAGTTTTGCAGAAGGATTTCATCACACAGCTTGGAAAGTGGATGCTCTTTCTTTCAGTTGGAAAAATCTTCATGTGTATGCCTTTCCACCTCTGCCTCTTCTTCTAAAGGTGCTTCTAAAGGTCAGACAAGACAAGCCAAGGATGATTTTAATAGCTCCAGATTGGCCTCGGCAGCACTGGTACCCATTACTGAGGAGTCTGGTAAAGAAGCCTCCATGGCCTTTACCCTTGATTCCACACCTGTTGTCTCAGAGGGACGGTCATCTGCTCAATGTCAAGCTTCACTCTCTACATCTAACAGCCTGGCATATTCTGTTTTGAAAGATAGCAGGTCTCAGCTTCCTCAACAAGTTTTAAATGTGATTATGGAAGCCAGAAGACCTAGTACAAGGAAAGTGTATGCAGAAAAATGGAAGAGATTTTTGTTTTGGAGTGCAGCAAACAATTTGGAGATTACTGAGCCAAATTTGAGTGTGGCTCTTCAATATCTTACTGAGTTACTGGACAAAGGTTTGTCTTTCTCTTCCGTTAAGATTCATGCTGCAGCAATTTCAGCTCACTATGATTGTGACCCACCATTGTTTTCGCATCCTTTATTCAAGCAATTTCTTAGAGGGGCAAAGAATATAAGACCTCCACGTAGAGCTCCTACTCCTGCTTGGGATCTCAATTTTGTGTTGGAGAAACTTACTCTACAACCTTTTGAGCCTCAGCTACTGCTGAATTGAAATACTTGTCATGGAAGACTGCTTTTTTGTTGGCCATTACTTCTGCAAGAAGGGTTTCTGAGTTGCAGGCCCTTATGGCAGTGGAGCCTTTTTTGATTTTTCATAAGGATAGGGTAACTTTACGTACTAATCCTTCCTTTATGCCTAAGGTGGTTTCTAGTGTGGCTTTAAACCAAACTATTCATTTGCCTACCTTTTATGCAGATCCCAAAATAAAGGGAAAAGATTTTGCACACTTTAGATGTACATAGGCAGTTACGTTATTATTTAAGCAGGACTAAGGATTTTAGGCAGTCTCAGCAGTTGTTTGTTTCTTTTGCCTTGACTTCTCAGGGCAAGCCTGTGTCTAAACAAACTATTTCTAAGTGGATTGGGTTTTGCATTTCATTTTGTTATTCCCATCATGGCAAGGAGATTCCAGCTGGGATTAGGCCTCATTCCACAAGGGCTACTGCCACTTCAACAGCATTTCTAAGGGGGGTGGCAACTAAGGATATTTTGGAGGCAGCTACTTGGAGTTCAGTGCATACTTTCTCTAAGCATTACCACCTTCCTCTCTACTCTAAATCTAGGGCTGGTTTTGCCACAGCTATTTTGCAAGGCATGTTGACAGCTCCTGCTTCCTTATGATTTGCCAGCCTCCCTTACCTCTGCTTTGGGATTCTACCCAATGGTTGGGACTGCAGCAATGTGGAATGAAGAACATAGTACAGTTTTGTACCTACCATAAATGTAGATGTTCGAGGATCCACATTGCTGCAGTCATTCCCTCCTTCCCCTCTGTGTTTAGGGGTGGTGGTATGGGTTAGGCTATATTCTTGTGCATTTGTATATATTGTATATATGTTTGGTGCAGGGTTTTTGTTGGTGTTTTGGTTTGGGCCTTGTCTTTTTAGGGTCTTCTGACATCTGGGGCAAGAAAAGACTGAGGATATGACGTCGGTCATGCGCATTAGTACCCTGTCGTCCTGACGTCAGTCTAATGCGCCTTGACCGACGTCAGCCATATACTTTGGTATTCGGGCCGACTGGACAGCAGACTACCCAATGGTTAGGACTGCAGCAATGTGGATCCTCGAACATCTACATTTATGGTAGGTACAAAACTGTACTTTTTGGGTTAATGGGAATACCTATGCATGCTGTTATAACTAATCCTGGAATGTGTTTTTCATGACTAACTAACATGTGTTATAAAACTGCAACACCATAGCATGTCTGGGAAGGCTGATCCCAGTGGATCTGCCTGTCCTGCCTCAACTGGCCATGACACTGAGCCCCAACATGTCTGGGACCCAACCCGGGACCTCTTTCTGCTGGTCCTGCACCACCTCGGGGTGGAACCGCTTCAGGGGATGGGGTCCATCCCCCCAGGAGTGGGCACAGAAAGGACACTGTCACTCATAGTCAGGTCTGGGGATTGGTGCATAGTGAGCTTTGAAAGGAGTTCAGAGATCAGCTATGCCAGCTTGAGGGCAATGTGGTGCATCTTGAGGATCAGCCTGCCCCTCCTGCTCAGCCACTGTGAAGGTGCAGTGGTGAATGCCCATGGGTGGGGACTTCAGGCCCACTGTATCCATTTGGGGGCTCGTGGGTGTCCGATTCCCAACCACTCTTCTCATCCATGGTGTTTACTCCATGTGTCATATACTACCCCTGTGTGCTGTCTTGTCTGTCTTGTCTGTCTTCCTACCTAATTTACCTCCCAAAATATACCTATTATCCTTCCCCAATATCCCACTCTTCACCTTATTAAAAAAAAAAAAGGGCAATCTGTTCCCCCCCCAAAAAAAAAAATGTCACCCCATTAGCTGCCCATTTCGCACACGTATCCACTGGACACATGTAATCTGGTCTAATTAGCTTAACAACACATTACTGTTGTCCTCACCCTCTCTTAGGGGTTTGAGTGTCCAAATTCACCTCCAAATTCTGTACAAATGCACAGCTGTTGCTGTATCAGAAACAGACAGCTATGGACCTTCCCTACACCCGCCCTGCACATCCCTAGCTATCTTTCATATTATTTTACCCTCTGCATGACTCCCTTTTCACCACTTCCCTTTTTTCTTTTTTTTTAAAGAAATTAGTGAGGGGGTAAGTGGGAGTAAGTTTCAGTAAGCAGCCATAAGCGGCAGTAAGTGTGTTTGCGTGATGCTAAGCAATGCCTACTCAGATTAAGCAGTTTCCCTGTTTAACCATGTGTTGGCATCGCTTACCATCATGCAAACTTGCTTGCAACTGCTTAAAAGTCCCTTAATCACTCTGTATCCATCAGCCATTGTTCTGCCCAACAACAAAATAGCCTTTGCAGGTCTTAACCCCAAGACCTTGTACACCATAGCAACAGCAATTTACCACAAAGCCATCTGACTGATGCCTTTTAAAACATATTCAGTAGAGCCATTCAACAGTAGGGAAAAGATTCTGTAGAATCAGAAAGGTTTTCTATATATACATGCATATATCTATGGAGATGTATATATATATATATATATATATATATATATGTGTGGGAAAATATATACAATATATATATATATATATATATATATATATATATATATATATATATATATCTAGGAAGATATACATCTAAAATATATACATACACATGTATATAGAAAGCTAAATAAATACATACATATATAAATATATATATATGTGTGTGTGTGTGTGTGTGTGTGTGTTGTGTGTGTAGACATAAATATGAATAAACATATAACAGCTACAAATAAATGCAGTCTGAGGGTCATGCTGCTCAGTGCTATACATCTAAATCTGAAAATGCACTCACTTGAAGCACTCCTGAAAATGGATAACATTAACTATTTGTGCTGTAACAGAGACCTGGTTCAAGGCAACAGAAAGCGCCCCTTTACTATCAGGCTATAACTCATTGCATACCTTGTGGTCCCAGAACTTGGACTGAAGCTCCAAACGTGGTGTTTTTTTCATATTCATAAAGGAAGCACACACTTCCAGACTGGTAGCCCAAAATAACACATCAGAGATACTGAAGGTGCAGCTAACATTCGGTAAGACAGTGATCAGGTTGTAGCCTGCTATTGGTCCCCAACCATGTTCCAAGACTCACACTCAGCCTGTCTAATCATCCTGAAGAATATTAAGGTGCAACCTAACACTGTCATACTGGTTGACTTCAACTACCCCTCCATTAACTGGGAAAGCTATTTGTGTACCAATGCACTTGCCCGACATTTCCTGGAATTCATTAATTCCAATGGCTTGGACTAGATTGTTCTTACCCCCACTACAGGTTGCAACATCCTTGACTTGGTCATTACTAACATGGGTGACTGTTACTGTACACCAATAACCAACTATTCCCTGGTTAGATCTAACAACAAACTAATCACCTTGGAAACCCACATCCCTCCCACCACCCCCATGCAAAGGTAACCATCATCATCACTACAAACAGAGCTGGCTAACTTCATGGTACCCTTGCAAATGGAGAACAGTTGCATGACCACCAAATCATACACTATTGCAATGTATGAACATGTACACAAATGCATGGGTTCCGTCATACCCAATAGAAACAAGATGCTCCATTCCAAAAACAGGAAGCCAATCTGGTGGTCCCTTGCCATAAACAAACTCTACAACAGAAAGAGGAAAGTGATGCAGAATAATGTGAAGTCCCGGAACTGGAAAAGCTCCCTTACCAGCCTCAACAAAAGATTGAGATCCCTCATCAAATCATCCAAAGCTAGCTATGAAAACAGAATTGCATCAGATAGTAAAGACAGCCACAAAGCCTTCTATAGTTATGTAAAGAATCACCCCGGCAATACCCAGATTTGCTGTGAGCTACTGCACAATAGTACCTCCTATACCGAGCCAACATATATTGCCAATATACTGGCCAACAGATTCAGTGCCAACTTTACCCCTCTCACCCCCCTGGAGAACCAATCACAATACCAGTAGATTGCCAGGCACCCAGTATTACTGTTGCACAGGTTAAAACAGCACTCTCCAAGGCCAACAATACAGCATCTATGGGACCTGACAATATCCCTGGCTGTGTTCTACATGAACTACAGAGTGACCTGGCACCTCACCTGTGTGCCCTGTCCAATCACTGCCTCATGTCCCTACTGAATGGCACACTGCTACAGTAATCCCTCCCCACAAAGGAGGAGTGATTACAGACCCTGGGAACTATCTCCCCATTAGCCTGATGAGTCTGTTATACAAAGCTGTGGAATGCATCATCATGGACCTGATAAACAGGGATATAGGAAATCTCAAGACTCTGGATCCCACACAGTTTGGTTTCTTAAGGGTAGGTCATGCCTGCTCAACCTGGTTAACCTCTTTGAGTCAGTCACCAGAGCTGTGGATGTAGGCAAGGTGATTCATACTGACTACCTGGATCTGGCCAAGGCCTTTGATACCATTCCCCACTCAGGAATCATGGAAAACTCACTAAGGTAAGCATCAATCCCTATATCACTAGGTGGGTTGCAAACTGGTTCACAGATAGTACCCACCATGTGAAAGTAGCTGACCCCAAGTCAGACTGTGAACCAGTCACGAGTGCAGTCCCATAGGGTTTGGTCCTGGGTCCTCTCCTGTTTGGTATCTACTTCTCTGAAGTCCAGGGTAACATGGAGGGACTTTGGCTGACAAAGTTTGCTGACAAATGTAAGTTGGGAGCTATTATTAACTCCACAAGTCATGCTGACAGCCTACAGAAAGGCCTCACTTAGTCCAACGACTGGTATTAGAACTATGGCTTTAAGCTCAATGACAAAACATCTGTCATCATCCCCTTTGGGAGAAACCCAGTTCCCATGACTTACCACATTGATGGTAGTCCCCTAAACACAGTAGGCATTATAAGAGATCTGGGAACACAGGTTGACCGCAACCTCTCGTTTGACCACCACATTGCCACTGTGGTCAGAAAGGCCTTCTATGTGGCACATCTCATTACTAAGGTTTTTGCATTCAGGAAGAAACAGGTCACTGTCTTCCTCTACTCTTCCCTCATTAGGCCAGTCATGGAGTACAATGTCCCATTTGGCAGGTGCCACACTAGACACCTGCAACAACTGGAGAGGCTGCAAAAGTACCTCACAAACAGGATCCTAGGCCTTAAACATGTGTCCTATATGGACAGACTCCATAAACTCAAACTAGTCTCATATCACCTACTTAGAAATGATCTCTGCTTGACTGACAAAGCCATGCCTGACCCAGCTCTGTTAGAAATGCTACATCTAGAGACATCCCAATCCCTCTGCAGCACACGCTCCACAGACCTCACCCTTAATGACACAGTCAACACAGCATGCTGGAGGGAAAGGTACATAACCCAGAAAGTGCCCATGGTATGGAATATACTTGCCATACATGTCAAGCAGAGCACCTCACTAGCCCTCTTCAAGAGAAATCCTGATGAGTGGATGGAAAATAGAAAATCCGCCCCGGGGATCACTCCAGTGACTCCACTCGACAGAGACACTGGGAAGTAAGGTTGGGTGACACGATGTCAGGATAATCCTATGGGCTAGGCTTCCAAAGGCTCCAGGCCCATTAGCCTAGTACACACCTATAAACCTATGAACATATATATATATATATATATATATATATATATATATATATATATATATATATATATATATATATACAGAGAGAGAGAGAGATGTATACATATATGAGCTCAGAACATGTAGTGGAGTTGTATCTCAGAATCATACCTCTCAACCTCTTAGTGCAACAAATCTGTCCAAAGGCTGTCAAAGAAAGATGCCAGAGTAACACAGTTTGTTTCAGCATACATATTCTGATGGCTGTGAGGTCTGAAAATGAAATGTATCGTCATCATTTACTGACAAAAATCCCCATATCATCAGGGTGATTTACCAGAGAAATGACACTAATCTGTAAAACAGACCAGAAATGTGATCATTTAACCAGGGCACCCTAAAACAATCCAGCCAGTTGAGAGGTATGCTCAGAACTCCTTACTGCAATGAATCTGGACCAAGGCTGACAAAGTGGTGGGTGGATGCCATGACAGTGGGGACATATCTGAAATACTGGAGTAGATAAGCTGACACAGTTGCTGCAGTAACACCCTTCTGTCTGCTCTAACATGTATTCACTGAAATAGCACAAGTAATTGAAATAGCAAATCTGCTATGGAGAATTACACATGTATTTGCAACTATATCAGGTACTATAGAGATGTAACAGCACTAAAAAACAGACACCAGTGTGAAAGTGCATACCCAAAACCAGTTTCAACACAGTCACATACCAGTAAGTCAAGTAAACAGTAAAGTATACAGACTGTGAACAAATACATAATTGTTTGACACTCGCACACTACCCCTACATATACTGGCCAAATTCATAGTGTAGTCTGAATCCTGACCATGGTACAGGACATGTCTCAGTCTGACCCTACAAACACATACAGCCAGTAGACCAGCAGAAACTGGAAGAGCGCACACAGTCAGATAAAAAGGGAGCCATAACACTGACATCTACCTCCCTTCATACACAGCCCAAATAGCATTTACACATGACATGACTACACAATCCTGACAGTCTGCTAACAATAGCCAGACATACACAGACCTCTCAAATGTGCAGTTCACCTCAGAATGTACAGGCTCAGGACTCATGTCTATGGCCTCTTCCCTGTAACATGTCTGTGGGTCTACGACATCATTGGTATGGTAGCAGGAATGAAGACAAGAAATAATGATACTAAATACATCTGAGCCTCATAGTGCATGACATTTGGACAAAGTCTGACATCATTTGGGGACAGAGGCACAAACACAAGTATAGATTGGACATATTGCTGTCATAAAGTGAGACAGTTGCCAATGTAACAGGATTTGTTGTAACATATCCTTTATGAGGAATATGAAGTCAGTAATACCAATGGAAGTTAGTATCTACTTACTGCATTCCCCAGAGTCCATGACTGCTTTTCCAAGGACAAAAACTGTTTGGGGAACAGACAAAACATAATATGCAAACATGTGGCCAGTCTGTGGACAGCATGCCAGTGGAGAGGTATGTCAGACAGATATCACTTTCAGATGTGAAGTCACTCAGTAAATGCATGTCCACACAAACCCTATCAATCTGTCAACCCATCATGTGTATAACAGCACTGATGACATAGAATCTGTTTACAGTTCTAGAGATATGTCCCCCATGTTGTTGGGCCGTCTCCAAATGTCCTGGCCTGTGTGGTACTCCCACTGTCTGTGAATCTGTAACCCACCACCTCTGTAATGTCCCTCACCCACGTCTGTAATGCCCTCTCAAAGGCAACACATGGAGGTCTCCATAGTCCTGATACCCTTCTGGCTGCATCCTACATGAACAGAGGCATGGCTTTTCAGACCCATTCTGCAGTGTAGTCTATCACAGCCTGAGGACCGGTGTCATCCCTTCTGCACAGAGGACAGACCGAGAAAGTAGATAGCAAACAAGTTATGCATTAGGATGAATGTTCTGAAGGATAGAAATCTGAAACTGAAATATATGCCAATACTAAATGAAAGCAGTCCTCAATGACATTGCCAAAAAACACAGTACTCTACAGTTACTATAATAATATCATAGTAATATCCAATAGGATATGCATCAAAACATACAACTCAAACCCCAAGAACAAGATAGTGTAGTACTCAGAGTCCCAGCTTTTCATGCAAGGGTGCATGGTTTGACTACTGAATTTTACATGGAAAAACAGTGTTAAAAGTACTAATTCAAAAATATAATATGTGTTACATTATTTTTGTCAACCAGTGTACTGTAACTGGTGTAACATGCAAGTGTGAGTGCATATAACATGTGATACTACCCATGTATACCCAAGTGTCCAATACAGTATAGTTACACCCCTTGCTACTGTAATGACAGCACATAGCATGTTATGTAAAGGAAATCAAATACACTTACTAAATGATGTCATTATTCTGCTATTTTATAAGACTGGAATGTGAGCAATGTTTACCAGGGCTGAGCCATTTACAACTGCTTAAAAGTTCTTTAATCACTCTGTTTCCATCAGCCTCTGTTCTGGCCAGCAACAAAATAAACAGCCCCTGCAGGTTTTGAACCTAGGACCCTGTATACCATAGCAACAACAATTTACCACTAAGCCATCAGAGCTACAGAAATAACTGATGCTTTTTCAAACATACCATGCATTACAGCCATTTGTATCTGCAAATATATGTATGAAAAGAAATGGGTCTATATTAGAACATCAAAGTTTCAGAACTTCGAATGTTCTAATATCAACCCCTAGTAACCGAAAACTGATAACATCAAAAATTCAGAACAGTGAATTTTTTCCTAGGGAAAAAATTTGCTGTTCCAAAACACATACACACAACACAAACACACCAAACAAACAGCAATCCACACACATACACCTAAAATCTCACATCTAGCTCTACACTAAACTGTACATACACCACTATCTACCAACTTACCTTAACCCAAACCCTAACCCTAAGGTCTGTCACTATTGCACACACACCTCACCCTAACCCTAACTCACCTACCCCGCCCTAACCCTCATGTCCACACATTTGCACACTTACCTGGCCCACACCCTAACCCTAACTCATCTAACCCGCCCTAACCCTCACGTCCACACAATCGCACACTTACCTGAACCCCACCCGTAACTTTCCACCACAGTGCTGAAAATAGCAAAGCGACAGGAACGGACAACTGAATTCTTTCCCTAGGAAAGAATTCAGTTTTCTGAAACTTTGCTATTTTCAGCTTTCACTTATTAGGGGTCAATATCAGAACATTCGAAGTTCTGAAACTTCGATGTTCTAATATAGACCCAAAGAAACATATACATATATATATATATATATATATATATATATATATATATACATATATATATATATATATGACAAACTGTAGATATATTACCAATAAATATATATATATATATATATATATATATATATATATATGTATACCCATACAAACATATGCTGCTGATAGACCACCCATAACTGGGGCAGCATTTTACACTTGGATATAAAAGGGACCCATGCCACTGACATCTGCTCCCCCCCATTAAAAATAATACGTAAACAGTACGCTGCTACAAAAACATGATAGGCCATACAGTGGCCAGACATACAACAGCCTCTTAGCAAATAAACTAACATGACTGAAGATAGTAAAGAGGAAAACAACCAGGCAGTAATTCACACAAGTTTATTATACTCTGATGTCTTGACCAAAGCCTTCAAAGAGTAAAACATTACAAGAAATACTTGCCTTACATACAAGAAGCATTTAACACTTATGATTACATATTTAAATACACAGCCTCCAATTACACTCCTCATTTAACCCCCTGGGGGATAAAGTATCACATTTTTAGATATAAATTGATTCCGTACATAACAATTGTTCTTCTATGACTGTTTGATCAAACTGAGAAAGACATTTTCAGAAACAGTACTTTGTAATCCACTACTGTTCCCATGGTGAGATTTATACTGATGTACAGCAATAGGACTGGCATCTTTCTTATCAGTAATATCTCTCACATATTCTAACAGCCTATTTTTAAAACATGTCTTACTCTCTCCCACATAAAATATGTTACAAGGGCATATAAGAGCATTCTCTATACACTGACTTGTTGAATGTACAGAGTTCCACATGTTGTCCAGCCTTTGCCCTCAGCAGGAAGACAGTGCAAAATAATGATAGACCTTACCTATCAACCTCTTACTGCATGACATTTGGACAAAGCTTGACATAATTGGGGAATATAGGCCCAAAAACATTGCCATACTTGGAATATTGCTGTTATACACTGAGAAAGTTGCTGGTGTTGTAACATATCTTTTCTGAGGGATATGAAGGCAGAAACACAAATGGATGTTAGGATTTACTGATTGCAATCACCAGAGTATGCTACTGATTTGCCAAGGACAACATCTGTCTGTGGAATAGACCAAACATAACAGGCAAATCTCTGACCATTATGTGGATAGCCCTACAGTTGAAAGCTATGCAGACACAGAACTTTGTCAGACTGAAACACATGCAGAAGTAGCATGTTCAGAAAAACCCTGTTTAACTAGCAGTATTCAAACCATATAACAGCAATACTCACATTCTGCCCCTAAGTCTTGAACCTTCTCCACTATTTAGTTGGCTTGTCTCCACAAGTCTTGTTGTAAGAGGTATTAGTGCACACACCTCCAGGATGTCTTCCCCACAGGAAGGGAAAGAAACAATGCCCACATGGAGTACTCAGTTATAGGAATGTGTTGCCATGACATTGGCTATTGGAATAACTACACAGCTCTTCTGTATGCAATTAGCAAATGGGGAAATTGGTGCACAGCCCATCACATGGCCATGAGCATTACCTACAAAAGTCAAGCTGCCACCTATTCAAACCACCTTTGTCATAGACAGTGATACAATTAAAAACAGAAGGACCGAATACAGAAGAAGTATCCATTAAAAACGGTATGTGAAACATGTAAGCATGTAATTGAATGCAGTAGGTGGTCTGTAGTAATAGAAAATAGGGGTTTGAAAGAATATGTCTCAAGAAGACTTGCTGTACTGATGTACTGCTGAACAGCACCAATGGCCATAGCATGTGGCTCTGTCTGCATTGACATAGATCACAGCTCAGGCCCCTGACTCAACCCAGGAAAGGACAGCTGACATTTGCCAAATACTGCAGTGTCTGTCAAACACCACTGACTGTGCCACTGCTAGGCCAGCTACTGGGATGTTGTACATATCCATATGTTACCTGTGAATATAACTATGATACACATTTTGTCTTGTAAATATAAGAGATCTATACAGAGCATGTGCATAGTAAAGTACTGTTGCAGAAGTGTGTGTTGAAATGCATGTGATATAGTGAGTTCATACCATTCAACTGTACAGTCTTATAAGCACATGTGTCTGATATCTGTAGTCACTTACACACAGAGTTGTGTTATGTTAGGCAAACCATTGTCAAGTCTGTCAACAATAATATCGTAACATAATAGCCTAGATATGAATGTGGTACATCCTCCAGGTTAGCACTGTGATAGCAAAGCCTACTGTGCAATCACCTTAATTATCTATGTATGTAAATAAGTTATGCATGTTCTACTTGTGTGTAATATCAGTTTCAGTGCATACAACAGACATAAATATTTACAGGCACTGGTTGGTGCATTGCCCTGACAATGATATGGGTAATAGAATAGGCATGATTATCAGGTTGTAATCGGAGAAGTGTGCAACTGTGTTATGACTGTCTGTCCATGCCTACCATACAAAAATAACACCACAGAAAATCTTTTCAAAACGTTTCCCATCTTGAATGTGACCCATAACCTGTACAATTCTATTGACAAACAAAGAAATCTGTTAGGGGAGAAAATGTAAAACTGAAAAAACGTACTATAAACTGGTTACATACACGTGCACACACATAAACCACTACTTGGCTGATGCTCCTCTTGCCGTCATCACAGCATTCTCTTTTTGGTTACATAGATGCCATCAATTAACAAGACTCTGATTAACCCCAAATAATGTTCAACTGTCCTAGTAGGATTTATTTGACATTTATCCAGTTGCCTGCTACAGCAAAAGACATGTTTGGCAGAGAGTTTGCTAAGCATTGAAGGGATCTCATTGTGGAAAAGTATCAGTCAGAACAAGAGTAGAAAAAGTGTCCACAACATTGGATATACCATGGAATACAGTGCAGACAGTCCTCAAACAGTGGAGAAGATATGGGACAACAGTGACACTGCAAACACCTGGACGTCCATCCCAAATGGATGACATGACAAGATGACAACTGGCCATGGAGGCTGCCAGGGGACCTGCAGCAACACTGAAAGAGCTGCAGGAATGCTTGCCAAGTACTGGATGTGTACCACATGTAACAACAATCTTCTCACCATCAATGGGGAAGCAGTTTAAAGGGTGAGAAGTATGAAGTTTCTGGGACTGCACATCAATGAGGACTTGTCTTGGAAGACAAATACAAATGCCATAGTCAAGAAATCACACCAGAGATTGCACTTTTTAAGAAGGCTGAGGAGAGCGAATCTCCCATCGACAGTTCTCACTACCTTCTACTGAGGTACGATAAAAAGCATCCTGACGAACAACCTCATAGTATGGTATGGAAGCTGCTCTACCTCTAAGCACAAATCCCTCCAGAGAGTGGTGAAGACAGCCGAGAGGATCATTAAGACCACCTTACCACCTATCCACAACTTGTACTTATCCAGATGTCTCACCAGGGCCAGAGAAATAATTAAAGACTGCACTTATTGTGCTTACAGACTAATGTTCATCATGTTTCACTGTTGCAGTCATTACACTTGGGTTATCCTGCCGTCAGGCAGTCCCGCAGTCGGCCAGAGTTCCAAAGTCTTGGTCCGGCGTCGGTTGCTGTCGCTTCTTCCCTGATGTCAGTGTGCCAGGGGTATATAAGATGCAGCCGACACCATTTTCTTCAGTCTTTCTTGCCGCATGGTGCCCGAAGCAAAAGCAGTTCGCAAGTGCCGGTTGACCGACTCCTGAGATTTTTGAAATCGAATTTCAGACCGAAGTCATTAAAGCTAAGTACCCCGTTGGGGAAACTTTTTCTTGCTCCAGACCGATGTCAGTAAAAGTTAACAATTGTATTTCTTGTGGGAAGCAAATACCTCATAAGGACTTTCACTCTTACTGTATTCCTTGCCTAGGCCCTGATCACGACGTTACTAGTTGTCGGTTTTGTGCTAGATTCAACAAACGCACTATTAAACGTCGGTTTGATTTTGCATTGCATTACTTTGGCCGCAGGTTTAACTATATAATGCCGTCGGAACAACCGACGACTGCAATTCATAAAAAAACACAAAGACAAGGAAAAGGACAAGCACCCAAGGTCCAAAACCGATGACAAAGCCTCTTCTAGGCCAGTCGCCGGTTCTCAGTGAGGCGCTTTCGCAGCCCCTGACACCCGCTACCTCAGAGCCACAGGCCGCCTCCGAATCTCATGTGGAGTCAATTAGGCCTCTGGAAACTCAAGGTATTGGGCCTACAGAAACTATTCCCTCAGATGAGTCTGGAGCCGCTGTGCAGGCATCGGCTTCTGAGGGTGTTTTCAGACCTTCACAGCTTACTATTAAGTCAACTACAGCAGCAAAGACCAAGTCTAAAGCATCACTTCAGACAAAGAAACAAGTACAGCATTCTTCTGGACAGTCATCCATGCCTAAGAAACAGATGCTCAAAATGGCCGAAGATCTAATTACTTTGATCAGGGGTTCCCATCCTCCTCCTGATAAAAGGCTTAGGCAGGATACAGACTATGAATCCTCTGATCAGATTTCTGTTTCCTCTGATCCCTCTTCAGACCAGGGATACTCTCTCCCTCCCTATGAGGATTCTGATGCTGAAGAGTCTATCCCTTCAGCCTCTCTTCCTGATGATTACTCATTTGGGGAAACTTTGCACACCATGAGGGAGCCTTTTCATTGGGAAAGCCAAAATTATTCAGAATCAAAGAAAAGGCTCAGAGATTTTCTATTACTGCCTCAACACAGGCCCCTTGCTATTCCCCCTGTGTTAGATATTGTTGATGATGTCTTTTCTGAATCTAGTTTGTCTCCTGATTCTTTACCCCCAGCTCCAGTCAAGCCAGATAGGTACTATAGGGTCCCAGACTCTAATAAATTTCTTTATAAAAACCCTGCTGCTGACCCAGAAACTATTTCTCAGAGTCCCAAAGGGGTTAAGGCATCCACTGCAAAAAACCCAGTCCCCCCTGACAGGGATTCTAGAGCACTGCATAGATGGGGGAAAAAGGTTTACACTTCTGCAACGTTAGCAGTAAGGGCTTTGAACTGACAGTTTTAATGTCTCTGTTAAAACAGAAAATGTTTGCAAGCTCAGAATGCCCTGACAATAAGGAAATGCAGGATTTATTACATGCAGCAGAACAAGTGGGAAAACATACTCTGCAATGTGGTTTTGATTCATTAGAGGCTTTTTGTAGAGCCACAGTTACAGGATCTGTCATTCGAAGATATGCTTGGTTAAAAGAACAATGCTTACCTGATCATGTTAAAGCAAAATTATTGGATGCTCCTTTACAGCATGATACCTTGTTTGGTGTTAAGGCAGAAGAGGTGTTAAAGAAAATGGAGGATAAGGCAAAATCTATGCAGACAGTAAAAGATTTCTTACAGGTGCAGCCACCTAGATTTAGCAGAAATTGGCCTTCCAAGAATTGGTCCTTTCCAGTGTCAGACAGGCCACAAAGAGGCAGATACAGACGCCCAAGAGGCAGATCTCAGCCACAAGGCTCTTGGAGACCTAGACAATGGGGTGCTTCAACCCCCAAAGGAGAAGACAAGTCACAACCTTACAGGAAACAGTCACAATGACTTCCCTTTACAAGAGCCAAGCACTTATCTTTTGGCAGCTCCTTTAGGAGGAAAGCTAGCACTTTTTTCACAAAATTGGCACATTATCACCCATGACAAATGGGTACTAAATATTGTCTCTCACGGTTACAGGTTCCACTTTCACACCCTGCCAAGGTCAAAAAGAATGCTGGACCTGCCACAAAATCAATGGGCAGAGGCACAGAAACAGATTACAGCTCTCATGGACATGAGAGCAATTCAGAAAGTACCACAGCAAGAAAAAGGACAAAGATTTTACTCAAGACTGTCCTTGGTTCCCAGAAAGGACAAAGCCTGGAGGCCCATACTGGATCTGTCTATTCTAAATACCTTCCTGGACGTGCCCAAATTCGAAATGTTGACACTACAGCAACTTCTACCCATGCTGGGCAAGAAAGCTTGGCTTGTTACTTTGGACCTCAAAGAGGCATACCTGCATGTCCCAATCAGACAAAATTGCAGAAGATACCTCAGATTCATAGCTGGCACAATGCATTACCAATTCTCTGCACTGCCCTTTGGCTTATCTACTGAGCCCAGGGTCTTCACAAAATGCCTGGCACCAGTGATTGCATTTTGCAGACAAAAAGGAATTCAAATATATCCTTATTTGGACGACTGCCTCATTCAAGCAGAGAGCAAAGACATTCTACTAAAGCATCTGGCATTTGCAAAAAGATTGCTAGTTGGCCTAGGGTACACAGTAAACGAAAAGAAGTCAAAACTAGTGCCCTTTCAAGAGATAATATTCCTGGGTGCAAGCTTGAATACAACAGCCCAGATGGCTTATCTCACACCAGACAAGAAAAGGCAACTGACTCATTACTTTCAAATGATGGCAACAAAAACCCAGCTACCTGCAAGAAAAATTCTGCAGGCTTTGGGTTTCATGGCATCCTGCATTCCGCTAATTCCATATGCAAGACTGCATATGAGGAAGTTACAATGGTATCTAAAAAGTGTTTGGACTCAACATTGCCACAGCTTGGAAACAATAATAACTCTTATCCCTTGCCTGCAGAAGGAATTTCTATGGTGGGCACAGGCATGTCACCACAACAAGGGGCAGCCTTTCACTACACCGACAGCCAGGCAGACACTAACAACAGATGCATCGGATTATGCCTGGGGGGCACACATGGCAGGAAAAGGCATTCAGGGCAAGTGGTGCACAGACCAAATGCATCTTCACATCAATCAAAAAGAGATGCTGGCTGTACAGAATGCCCTGACAGCCTTCAAGGACCTTCTGCATCCAGGACAACTACTGCTAAAGATGGACAACACCACAGTCATGTGGTACATAAACAAGCAATGGGGCACGCACTCATACCCCCTTTGCAGGCAAGCTATGACCTTGTGGAACACAGCACTGACCTATCAAGTTCATCTGCAAGCACAGTTCCTGCCAGGAAAGAAAAATACTCTGGCAGATGAACTAAGCAGAAACCTCATGGATCCTCACGAGTGGAAACTAAACTCACAGGTCTTCAACATGATAACAAAGAAATGGGGATGCCTGGACATAGATCTTTTTGCCTCCCCTCTCAACTGCCAACTACAGAAATTCTGCACAAGGTCTTACCACCCACAGGCATGGAAAGTGGATGCTCTCTCATTCAGCTGGAAAACACTAACAGTTTATGCCTTCCCTCCACTGCCTATCCTTCCCAAGGTGCTCCTAAAAGTCAGACAAGAAAGGCCAAAGATGATCCTGATTGCCCCAGACTGGCCACGCCAGCACTGGTGCCCAATCTTAAAGAACTTGGCTCAAGGCCCAGCCTGGACTTTACCTCAAATACCTCAGCTGCTGACTCAACAAAACATTCAGATTCTGCACAGCCAACTCAGAACCTTAAATCTGGCTGCATGGCAGATAACATAGCCACTCTGACCACACCTCTCTCTAAAGCGGTTATGGATGTCATTCTGGAGGCCAGGAGGCCCAGCACCAGGAAATCTTATGCAGACAAATGGAAGATATTCTGCGCAAGGAACCAGGCACAAGGCTTTGACACATTTGTTCCAAATATTCCTCAGATTTTATAATATCTAACTGAGATGTTGGACAAAGGCCTATCCTTTTCATCAATTAAGATTCATGCCTCTGCCATTTCATCTCACTATAAAACGGAACCTCCTATTTTCTCTCATCCATTACTAAGGCAGTACCTCAGAGGGGCTAAAAACATAAGACCCCCCCAGAGAGCACCAATACCTACTTGGGACCTCAACTTTGTCTTGGAAAAACTCACTTTACCTCCTTTTGAACCAGCCAATACAGCGGATATAAAATTTTTATCATGGAAAACTGCTCTGCTCCTAGCAATAACTTCAGCACGAAGAGTCTCAGAGCTACAGGCTTTAATGGCAGTGGAACCTTTTATCATTTTTCATCAAGACAGGGTTTCTCTAAGGACAAACCCAACTTTTATGCCAAAGGTGGTATCCAGTGTGGCTCTTAACCAAACCATCCATTTGCCAACATTCTTTCCAAATCCCCAGAATAAAGGGGAAAGACTTCTGCATACTTTGGACATACACAGGTAGTTATGCTTCTACTTGGACAAAACAAAAGCTCTCAGAAAAACTGAGCAACTATTTGTAGCATATGCTGCAGGATCACAAGGAAAAGCTATCTCAAAGCAGACTATTTCAAAATGGATAGGACACTGCATTTGTTTCTGCTACGCACAACATGGAAAGCCAGTGGCTAACAACATTAGGCCACATTCTACCAGGGCAGCAGCCACTTCAGCAGCCTTCCTCAAAAGAGTACCAACCAAGGACATTTTGGAAGCTGCAACTTGGAGTTCAATGCACACCTTTATCAAGCATTACCAATTGCCTCTTTACTCTAAATCCAGAGCAGGCTTCGCCACTACAGTTCTGCAGGGCCTCATAGCCTCTCCTAATCCTACTTAGACCCAGCCACCCTACCTCAGCTTTGGGATTCTTCCCAAGTGTAATGACTGCAACAGTGAAACACGATGAACATAGTACAGTTGTGTACCTACCATAAATGTAGATGTTCAAGTGTATCCACTGTTGCAGTCCAGGTTACCCTTCCTCCATCCCCTCTTTCTTTGCTGGGACCTATCTATACCTCCTATCCTATACAACCTATGTGGTGTATTTGCTTGTAGCTGAAGGCATTGTTTATTTTTTTTATGTATCTTTTATTAGCAATATGTATTGCCTACCTATTTGGGGGCACCTGACATCTGGGGCAAGAAAAATTGAAGAAAATGGCGTTGGCTGCATCTTATATGCCCCTGGCACACTGACGTCAGGGAAAAAGCAACAGCAACCGACACCGGACCAAGACTTTGGACCTCTGGCCGACTGCGGGACCGCCTGATGGCAGGATAACCCAAGTGTAATGACTGCAACAGTGAATACACTCCAACATCTACATTTATGGTAAGTACACAACTGTACTTTTCTGCATCTATCATCCGGAAAGCACTTCCGAAGCATATGCTGCAAAACTATGAGATTCAGGAACAGCTTCTTCCCTAATGTTATCAGGCTGCTGAACTCTAATAACCACTACACTCCATGATGTCCAACTGGATCATTAGAAACTTCAGGAACCTGGTTACCAGTCTCACCTAATACTTAGTAAAATATTCACCATGACTGTAACTTATAGTCCATCTAGGGCAGTAGCTGTGCAATAAAATATCTCTTCTTTCAGTGCAATACATGCAAATTTGTAAATTAACCATAGTGCAATACTCTAAGGTCCCTAGTGCAATACTCCAATATTCACAGTGCAATACTCAAATGTCTCTTTCTGTGCAAGGATCAATGCAATGTCTTAACTGAGTACCTTTGCAATAATAAAGTCTCATGCAAGTAAGTGTTCAGTTCTAAACGTGTTAAAATGTGTTTCTAATTATGTACAATATTAGTCTGTCTACTTGCATGTCCATGATGTAATAGCTAGGTGTTACATGTGTAATGTCTGTGAAAAAGTCTATATGTTGTCTGAACATTGAGTCAGGAGAGACAGAATTTTGTTCAGTTTTTGCACTTGTGTGATTTCTGAATGACAATAAAGTTTACTTTGACTTTGACTTTGCATTCCCCATATGTCTGCTCTATGGGGGGTAGGGTTGCTAGAGGGAAGCCTTTTCTTACATAGAAAAACATCCAGGGCTGGACAAACATTGCCAAACAGTACATCAAGTCTCCAAAAATATGCTGGACAGTGTGCCATGGTCTGATGACACCAAGGATGAACCTTTGGCCCACAATTCCAAGAAGTATGTTTGATCCAACACTATGCATCACCAAAAGAACACCATCCTCCCTGGTGAAGCATGGTGGTGGCAGTATCATGCTGTGGGGTTGATTTTCAAAAGCTGGAACTGGGCCTCTACTCAGGATGGAGGGGAATTATGAACAGTTCCAAATACCCACCATTTTTGTCCCCAAACATTCAGTCATCTGCTAGAAAGCTGAAGATGAAGAGAGATTTTATCTGCCAACATGACAATGACCCCAAGCATGCATCCAAATATACAAAGGAGTGGCTTCACCAGATGAAAATTACAGTTTGGGAATGTGCCAGCCAGTGGCCAGACCTACAACCAATAGAAAATCTGTGGGTTGCCCTGAATAGGGCTAAGCACAAGAGATGCCCTCTCAAATTGACATATTTGTAGCACTGCTGCAAGGAAGACTGGGCAACTATTATCAACCTAAGATGACTGAATGCTGTCATTATCTCAATAGGTGCTTCCACAAAGTATCTGTTTAAGGGTGTACACACTCCTGCATCCAACTTATTACACTGATTTCAATTTGCATATGTATTCCCACAACAGATTGTTATGTTTTAGTGCAATTTTACAGTCTGTAGGTCACATTAAAGGTGGGGATTGTTTTGAAATGAGTTATTGTGGTGTCAAGTTACAATAGCACAAAGACAAGGCATTGTAACAGGGGTGTGTACACTTATATATCCACTGTAACTGTATGGACTCGGCAATACCTGACCTGTAAAACCTGCCTCCACCAAGGTAGAGTAATCCCCTTTGGTGGACAGCAGCAATACACAAACCACATAATAGGTTGCTATATTGCTGTACAGGGCCACATAGGTGCAGACAACAACTTGGAAGCATGTCCACCTCTATCTGAACAAGCATGTAAGGTCACATGTGACTCCCTGTAAGGCTAACTGTGAGTACAAATCACACATATCCACAATGCCAAGGCCAGTCACAAGGGTGTCTTCATATATGTTGTCAGTCTCAGAGGCAACAACACAATTCACCCTGTACTGGTGTTAAATCACACCTCATACACACATGCCATGGCTAAAGGCAAACTGCATCAGACAGGTTAGGTGTAAACATCACCCCCCTGTCCCCCCATCCCTATAGGGAGATATGCACATCAACTGCACCCCTCCCCTCATCAGTGGTGAGCAGGTACATATTGCCTACTGAAAGGCAACAACAGCAAGTCTCCATGGGTCCTGATAACATCCCTGTCTGTATCTTACATGAACTCAGGCATGTGCTCACAGTTCCATCACACACTGTAGTCAAACACAGCCTCGACAACATCCATACCCCATCCACATGGAAGATGGCCACTATCATCCCTCTTCACAGAAATTAATGAGGAATAGAAGTTTATGCAATTAACTGTCCATCATTGGGGGGAATATGACACATCAGGGCCAGGACTGCAATGCAAGCTAATATTGTGCTGATAGATTACAGGGCCATGGTATGGTTGTGAATCTTGGCAACAAACATCAGCTGTTGATGTGCAATTTCTGTCCATACTGTTGACAACTGTATGAAATGTTATGATGCGTTTCACTGTTTATGTCTTCCAGGTGGGATGCAGCACACCTGAAATCCACCCTACAGTGCAGCAGAAACATCTGAAATAATAGACACCATTGTCAACCATTATGAAGTCATGTTTGGCCATACTCAGGAACATCTATGGGAGCAGACCGCCCTGTGGTATGACCTAGTCCACAGAGTAAATGATGTTGGCATGCACACAAGAACCTATGCGCAGGTCCAGTATTGTGCTACATATCTCATATATAATGCCCGACAAAGGGCTGCTGCCATAGCCAGAGAAGCCACAGGTGGGGGCCCAATCATGCAGGGCCCACTGACACCCACCGAACAGCACCTAGCCAACCTTGGTGCACCCACCCCAGGCACACAACATCTTGCTGAGTCCAGCATTGTGGATGTGGGTGCTCCCCACACAATGGATGAGAAGTGTGCAGGTAAGGCCCAAGTGCACATTAGTAGAGTACTTTAGCATGCATATTTGTATCTGTAGATTATCTACATGCATATGTCAGATAAGATAGTAGTTGTGGATCAGGTTTGTTAATGCACATAAGTGCACATTTATGGTGCTGGGCAGCATATTTCATAGTATTGGGGGTTGTATTGTTAATGTGCAGAAATGCTCCTTCCCCCTGTACCAAGACCACATGTGAGTCTGCTGACGGTACCTCTCTCCCACACCTATTTAGCTCCCTCTTGTCTACAAGTGGGACAGCAGCTTGTAGCTTTTGAGTATGCAATTGTTTTGTTGTGCTTTGCCAATACATACCTAGCCATATTGCTTGATGTCCATGTTCACTTGTGGTGGTGTTAACTGTAGTCCATCACAGTGGTCACCACGGGGGCATATATGAAGGGTAATGTAACATTCCTGCAGCATACCTCACAATCTGTCAGTGTAATACGTCTGGACAGAGACCAACAAACTGGGGGGACAAATGGGCTATGGTAGAGACATGTATGACACATTAATCCTATACAGTGGATACCACAGTGTACACACCCTTGTCAAGATGCAAAGTGTTTCTGATATATACAATGAGACACCACAATATTACATTCCACACTTTTTCCAACCTGTAATGTGACCATAACATGAACAATTAACTTGTAAAACCCAACAATATGTTAGGCCACCAAATATGGGGTATACAAACCTTACAATACACTGGATGCATATGTGTGCACACCCTGCAAATAACACATTGTAGGAGCAGCTTGTGATGTACTGACAGCATTCACTCTGCTTGGGTGCACATGTGCTTGGACACTCTTTACGGGCACAAAAACAACAGTGCGGGTTAAGGTAAGTGCATAGATAGGTAATGTAAGATGGGTAATGTATTTAACGTTTAGTGTAGGGTTTGAGGTAGGGGTTTGGTTAGTGTATGTGTGTGGTTTATTTATTTTGTTTGGGTATAGCTCCGTAGGGTAAGTGTGTGGTAGTTACGGACCATAGGTTTAGGGAGGGGTTAAGGATAGTGCATAGATAGTGGTGTATGTGGGGTTTAGTGTAGGGTTAGAAGTAGGGTTTTGGTTTGTGTATGTTTGTGATTTATTTATTTTGTTTGGGTGGGTAGTATGTTTTGGGTGATGGGGTTGGCCAAGTATAAAAATTTGGTATTTTGAGTTTCGCGGTTTTGTGCGTTCGATTATTTCACGGTTCGGTGTATATTTGTCGATGGAGTGGTGCTCGACGTAATGCGTTTTCATTTAAATAAAGTAGACCCTTGTGCGTGTGTGTGTGTGTGTGTGTGTGTGTGTGTGTGTGTGTGTGTGTGTGTGTGTGTGTGTGTGTGTGTGTGCAGTATTCTCCGTGTGTTCAAATCTGAGTTGTGTTCCACCCACTGCACTTACCATTGTCCACTGTATAAGAGCTGCTGATGTCAGCCACCATACACTTACCTGTATACACCCCTCAGCCCTATAAGCTACATGGCACATGCAAAAACTGTTATACAGACCTGTTAATTATGTACACCTGTACCCTAGACATGACACACTCAAATGTGTTACCACACTGCCATACTCCTTGTAGATAATGTCTGCAGGGCCACATCCTGCTGACACACAGACACCTAGAAGACCAACAGAATACATTATGGAGACCAAATTCTGTCAGTGTTAATAACAACAATAATGCATCTACTACAGGAGTCACTCTCCCTGGGAAGGGGAGTATCAGCATGGCACATCTTGACTTGGCATTATTTGGACAGTCTTCCCTGCAAAGGACCCACAACTTTGTCAGCTGGCAAGGGCAGCTCATGTGCACATACTTTGGAGATCACACTGGTGGTTTACTATTGGTGTTAAGTCTGGTCTTTGTCTGGCCCAATGCATACCCTTGATTGTATTCAGGTGGAGCCATTCTTAGGTAGTTTTGGATGTATGCTTCAGGTCATTGTCATGTTGGAAGCTGAAACCCCTCTCCATCCTCAGCTATCTTGCAGACACTTGATGGCTTAGGCCCACACGTGAGTGTTATTTGAACTGTTCATAATTTCCTCCACCATGCCTACAGGTCTAGTTCCAGCTAATGAACAGCAACCCCAAAGTGGGGCACTGCCACTGGTGAGCTTCAACATGTGGATGGTGGTCTTCAGGTGAAGTGAGGTGTTGCTTGTGCTTTGTGTAGCTTTAGGGATAGTGGCTGTAAGTTTGAACCTTGGTCTCATTACACCATTAAACATTTCAACACATGCCTTTGGGGGACATGGTGTTATGTTTTCCTACTTGTACACAGCCCTGCATGGTGTTTGGTGTGGGTAAATGCTTCTATCTACTATCTACTGACCCTACCCCATAAGCCAGACTTATGCAGAACACAGGTGAGTGCTGCTACATGTATTACACAACCAGTACTTGCCAGAGTGTCCTGCCAGTCCCTCAGCATTGCTGCATGTCTCCTGGCAGCCTCCCTGATGAGTTCTCAACATGTCCTTCCATCTTTTTTTTGGAAGGACATCTGGTTCTTTTCAACAGCACTGTTGTCCCATATTTAATCTACCTTTTGATGATGGTCTCCACTGTGTTCCATGGTACATTCAATGCTGTGTCAATATTGTTCTATCCTACTCCTGACTGATACCTTTCAAATGTGAGATTCCTATGATGCTTTGTAAGATGTGTGCAAGCCATGGCTGCTTCTGGTACAGGCAACTGAGTAAATGTCATGAATACACCACTCCGACAGTGGACCATTATTCATTGTTACACTGCGTCCCTGTACTTGTACCCTGCACAGTTACCGCACATGCTACAGAGCTTACTGGAGGAACAACTGGACAAATGTGCTGATAACTGCACAGCTGAGGTGAAGTATTACAGGTGGCAGAAAGTCTGCCTACAGTTCTTCCCTTATGTTTTGCTAGTTCTTTCTGTCTTGCACTTCAACAGGTTATTGTATCAATATGTGTAGCACACCTGGGAGCTATCAGCAGTACTCATTCCTCACAGAATAAGCCCCAGTACTTAGTAGTTATGACCACCCCTCCTGGCATAATTGAAGTGCAGTTTTTGTGCTTTCGCCCATTAACCTGATGCACTTGTCCATTCTGGGGCACTGTTGCAACTGCCTCATGTACACAGAGAACCCCCTCTTCTAAACTCCAAACACTCAGACCTGTGAGAATTACCCCTATATCACCAAATGTGGAAATATGCACTCTCCAGCAAAAACTGCACTAGCTGGTCAAGAGGATAAGGTCAACACCTGCACCACACCAAGTGGAACACATAGCTCGACACAACACTCACTATGACAGCCCTGACATACACTGAAAAACCATATGATAGTAAGGCACTGCATACAGCCTGCCTTGATATGGCCAAGGTGTTTGATACGATTCCTCAGACAGGAATTATTGCTAAACCCACCAAACTAGGCATTAACCCACTATATCAGTGGGTGGGTTGCAAATTGGCTGACAGTACACAGTGTGTGATAGTGGGAAAATCGAAGTCAGACTTGCAAGCAGTCACAAGTGGAGTCCCATAGGGATCAGTAGTGGGTAGTGTCCTGTCCAGCATCTACTTCTCATGAGTCCAGCCCAACACAGAGTCCCCAGTAAGTACCACATCAATGGGAGCCCAATGAACACTGTAGGAATTATAAGAGATCTGGGGACACAGGTTGACAGCAACTTCTCCTTCAACCACCACATTGCCACTGTGGTCAGGAAATCCTTCTATGTGGCACATTGCATTACTAAGGGTTTTGCATCCAGAAAGACAGGGGTAATGATCTCTGTCTACTGTTCCTTCATTAGACCACTCATCATGTATTCTGGCCCATTTGCCATGTACCTCAGTAGTCACCTGCAGCAGCTGGAGAGGCCACAGAAGCACCTTACAAAAAGGTTCCTAGGCATTAAACAAACATCCTACACAGACAGACTCAGAAGACTCCAGCTGTTCCCTGTGTCATATCACCTAGTTAGATGCTATCTGTGCTTGACTTACAATGTCTGACCCAGCTGGTTTAGACATGCTACATATAAAGACATCCCAATCCCTCCATACTGCACACTACAGAGACTTCTACCTCATTGCCACAATCACCACAGCATGCTGGTGGGACAGGTTCCTCACCAAGAGATGGCGCATGCTCTGAAATACACTTCCTATACATGCCTTGCAGAGCACCTAGCTGACCCTGTTTCAGAGAAATCTTGATGAGTGGATGGGTAATAGACAGTTCACGCCCAGGATAACTGCAGTGGCTGCACTTGATACAGGCACTGGGAAGTAATATTGGGTGTCACAATGGCAGGGCCCTTCTGTGGGCTAGGCTTGTAAAGACTCCTGGGTCATTAGCCTACTACACACTTATGAACCTATAAGGGGAATTTCATCAGCAAGACTGATAAAGTAGGGCAGTGGGTATTAAAGTTATTAAAATGCTTTGTTCTACAAACAGACACACTTTGACACACACACACACACACACACACACACACACACACACACACACACACACACACACACACACACACACACACACACACATATTTGCCAGATGTGAGAGTAGAACCTGTACCTAACTAGTTATTTGTACCATAGTGTTACACATTTATCGCATGCACCGCAGAGCTTATGGGGCTGAGGCCTGATGAAAGGGACTTCTAAGGTTAGTGAAATATGCAGGACTGCTAAAGTGTGAAAGGGGAAGTATACTGGGTTGGAATGGACCCAAAAGCTTGTAAACACACACACTTACTTTGACATTTGCCAAGACAGAGATTTGAACTCCTACCTAACTAGTTATTTGTACTATAATGTTACACAGTTATTGCATGTGCTAAAAATGGTTAAAAATTATTAAAAATTATTCAAGGGGTGGTCCATGGCAGCTTCTTTTAGAGGAACAAGAAGTTTTCTGGCAAATAAGAACGTCTGCTCACATCCCGCCAGGGTTAAATGAATATGCCTCTATTAAGTGTATTTTAAAACTTAAGGCATTATGTAGATAAGGATAAAATCATATATAAAAGGACTTTTGTGCTTCCAAATTAAATAAGTTTTAAAGTTTCTTATTTAGTTTAATATATAAGTATATAAAAATAGGAGTTTATATATGTTGTTCTAGGATGAGAAGCATATGACTTCTTAAAATAAGGGAAGAAGGTTGAATGTCAGTGATGTAGCATTTATACATATATATATATATATATATACATATATATATATATATAATAAAATAATAATATAAAAGTATATATATAAATATATATATATATATATATATATATATAAGTAAGATTAAGTGTTTCATTAAGAAATGTAATGATATCAGTGTTGGTTTAATAATCGTCCTTGCATTAACGGCAATACATCATATAATACATTTATAGTAAATGTGTATTATTTTTTTATAGCAAATATTTTATATGGGTTTATACTAGATGTCAGGATGTATCATGTATTATAATATATGAATATATGTTTATATGTATGCTTTTAACTTGAAATCAAGGTTTTTATATGTGATTTCTTGGAATTTTAAAAACATGAGGTTTGTTTTTTTTAACTTAAAATATAGTAATGACTGAATATAAAGTTAATTGAATTAGCATCTTTAGTAATTAAATAATTATATAATTATTAGATTAATTACGGTGTATATATAGAAGGTTTTTCCTATGTAAAACTACTGTCTGATGAAGTTGGGGTATTAGCCCCTTCGAAAGCGCTTACAATTAAAGTCGTGTTGTTGTGTTTAACTGGCTGGTGCAAGTGTTGCTACTTTGGTGGTTGCCCTTCTTGTTTTGGTTTGAGTTTTAAGTTATTGAATTCTTGAGCATGTGCTACAGAGCTTATAGGGCTGAGGTCTGATGAAAGGGACTTATAAGGTTAGTGATATTTGCAGGACTGCAAAAGTGGGAAAGGGGAAGTATACTGGGTTGGAATGGCCCCAAAAGCTTTAACTTGTAAACACACACACACTTACTTTGACATTTGCCACGATTGAGATTTGAACTCCTTCCTCACTAGTTATTTGTACTGTAGTGTTACACAGTTATTGCATGTGCCACAGAGCTTATAGGGCTGAGACCTGACGAAAGGGACTTCTATGGTAACAGACCTCTTCAGGACTGCTAATGTAGAGCAATGGGAGGTACACTGGGTGGCGAAGGCCTTTTCATTCCTAGATCCTACTGACATTTCTCTAAGTGTATGAGCATGCCCAGTGTGACCTTCTATAGTACATGTGGGACTCCATTCCAGGAATTGTTCTACTCCAGTCCGGTTTGTTTTGTGCTACAGCCATACCTCTCAAACTGCTGGTGCATATCTGGAGACAGCCTATCAAAATGGGGGGACAATGGACCATATGGTGATTGTGACTATTTCTCTCAGTAATGTATGGGTTGCTAGGATTACAGGGCTTGTTTTAGCAGATATTTGACATATATGCTCTTTGACACTGTTGTGTATTGTTTCAGTACCTTGTGGCATACCTCCTCAGATCATTACAGTGATTTACCAGATGAATACAGGGTGGATGATGTACACACCAAAATTATGGGCCAAATGCTACGCATTCTTACACAATCCAGCCTGCTGAGAGGTGTGCCTACAAGCAGTTGACTGCTGGAGCTGTGAAAATAGTCCAGCACCTTGGTGATATATTACAATGGTGAAATATCTGTGCATTTCTGTTCTGGCCTGGTCTGATTTCCAGTCTACAGTTGGGTAATATAAGTCAGACAGGACGAGGGTGACAGGCAGACTCCAAGTAGATTTGTAGGAGATAAGATATGGTGGGTGTTCTAGGTCAGATATATCTGCCTATAGCTACCAGTGCTTTGCATAGGGATCTGCTCAAAGGTTGACTGCACTTGGAGGGTTTTGTGTTTGTCAGACTGTTTGACCAGCCTGGAGGTGTGTGCTTGTCTGACATATATGTATGGCCTACCTCATTTTGCTTGGCTGGCCATATTTTGGGGTCAAGATGTTGCACAGGATGAGTGATCAGAGAAGGGTGTGTTACTCCCCATGGCTGTGGGCCAGGGTTCTGTGGGTACACACGTCACCATCTTCCAGGGCTAGGATGGCCTACAATGAGTACATTTCCATGTTTAGACTACTAGCCCTGCCTATCGACTGTACAGAGTATCACAGAATGTCCACATTCATGACTCATATATCTTGTTGGTTACACAAATGAGTGTGGTTTTCAAGTAAAAGTGTTTTGCAAGTCACTCAGGGTTGAAATCAGATATTAATGACACTTGACATTGCAATTTCTGACTTCATACCCATCAGACATTCCATGCTACTACAATCATTCCTTCATCTTTATTACATTATTAGAGCAGTATTTCAAATGTGTCCTTCTCTTTGGACCTTTTTCATCCCCGTATTCATGGCTTTGGCCAGATTTCTGGCTCTCTGACACTGGCAGGTTTTCTCCTAGCAGTTAGCAGCATGGCCTTTATTTGCCTTTTTTAGACTGTGTTATGCTGCTGCTATGGGCCCCATGATATTCCCTAACAGGGCACTGTGGGTGAGGCACGGGCATTTGCCACAGGCCTGTAGGCCAGGTGTGACAGATGCAGGCCATCTGTAGCAAGGCAGTGCATTCTGATATGTTCTCAGGCTGTCAGCAGTGGACAACCCTGGGATGGCACCAGTAAGTTGACTGTGGATATTATTGATAATTGCTTTCTGTTTGTGTTGAGCCATCACTCTAGTTGACGTCTGGATGCTGCTTAGGGCTAGGGACATGTTACTGAATTTCTATGGGACTATGGTGGGGGGGGGGAGATACATCTGTACACAATACACATTTGAAGAGACTGTGCTGATATTTGCGTAATATTCTGGTCCCATTTAGCAAAGTGGTGTGCCCTATCTTTCAGACTAGAGGCATAATGGTATTGACCACAGGTCAGATTGTTCTGGCATAAACATTTGTAATCTCAGACTTCTTAACTTTCAAAGCCATACTCCCCCTGCCAGACCTGCTGTGATATCACTGTGTAAAAGTCTGTGGGTGGGGATTTCATGGATGTCATAAAGCACAACAAAAAACTCCTCAGAATAAAGGTGCAGCAGTAAAACAAGCATCACGTTCCAACCAAACAACTAACACCAACGTAGAGCAGCAATAAATTTAATTAAGAACTGCAAAACTTTCAGGTATCAAGTACCCTTCCTCAGTGCTTAATAACATTCACAAATGGTCATCAGTTTTTATACACATACTAATCACATCTAAATCACACAACCATTAAAAAGAATTAATTAACAATGTTAATCAGGTCTTAAAAAGACATATTATAAAAAAATATACACACACACACACACACAAACACACACAAAAACAAATGTTAGAATAACAACTCAAAACTTCTACATAATATTTTATACTAAATATTCATCTGTTTTAATTTTAAAACAGGTTTAACCGAAACCATCTGATTTAAACCTGGTAGATGCTCAGCTTGTAGCTCTAGGAGCCATTGATATTCTTTATTCTCTAACTTAGTATTTAGATCCCCTCTTCTGATGGATCTCATCATAATTTCTATAACTCTAAACTTAAAACTATGAGTAACATTTTCAAACACATGTTTGGCTAGGGAATTGGTCAATATTCCCCTTCTTATCTCAGAACTGTGTTCTATAATCCTATCTTTTAGGCGTTTAGTGGACTTTCCCACATAGAAACGTACATTTTGTACAAGTAGACAAATGTACAATGTTACTACTATTACGAGTCACTGAACATCTACATGTAAAAGTAGTTTTATTATTAGGATGTATAAATATATTACTTTTCTCAATAAGTACACAGCAGCAACAATGATGGCAAGCAAAGGTGCCATGTTTGGCTAGTTTGTTCTGTGGTTTTACTTCCTGCATGTCTTTATAACACAATCTACTTTTAAGGTTCATACATTTTCTATGTGTAAACAGGGGTCTCTGACCAATAACATTATTAAGGTCAGGAACACTTCTAAGTATGCCCCACTTATCAGTTACAATTCTCTTAATACCTTCACTACATCTGCTAAAGGTGGTCATATATCGAACATCATGAGTATAATTACCATTATTTTCCTTACTGTAACTACTAGATGCTTCACTAAAAAAAGGAGAGCATGTCGTAGCTCTATTAGATAATGCATCATTTTTAGTATCTTCCAATATCTCAGTCTTTTCTTTAAATGATACCAAAGTCTCATCAATCTGACTAATACATTTTGGATCATTTTTATTTAATCTACTCATACATATCACTTGACTTCTAACAATACCCTTATAGATATATATATATATATATATATATATATATATATATATAAGGGGGATCCATACTTGTTCTATGCAGATATTTATTTTTATTAACATTCTTTTTAAAGACAGATGTCTATTTGTCCAAACCATCATATATAATACTAACATCCAAAAACTGCATGCTAGAATGTGAATATTGCATAGAGAAGTATAGAAAACTAGTGGTAGTGTTAAGATATTCCGCACAGGCAAAAACTTCACTTTCATTTCCTTCCCATATGAAAAAAATATCATCCACAAACCTCTTAAAAATGCCACATTTCTTGTGTGGTAATTGGGGTCCAAATTTATATAAAATCCTCCCACTCATTTAGAACCAGTGTTGCATAACTATTGGAAACGGGGGTGCCCATCTCAACCCCTGTTATTTGATGATAATATTTTTTATCATATACAAATAAATTGCTTTCTAAAACACTCTCTAGAAGTTGACATATAGTTTCTATCTGTCTGCCAGTTCCATATTTATATTTATTTAAAAGTTGTCTAATCGCTGTAATGCCATATTCATTTGGTATCATAGTGAAGAGCGATTTTATATCTAGAGTTACCTTAATAAACCTATCTGTAGTTTTTATCCTAAAGCATACATTAAACTGCTTCAAAAAATCTGCTGTATCTTTGATGCAACTCCTCACATATTTTAGATAAATAATTAACTCGCCCTGTAAATATACAGAAATTGCCTCAGTAGCCCATCCACGACCAGATGCAATAGGCTTCATTGGTGGTTTTTGGATGGATTTGTGTAATTTAGGTATGCCATAAAGTGTTGGAAGTACTGGATGGGAAACAGTTAAATACTCAAATAGATCTAATGAGATGTCATTCATAACTTGTAAATCCTACAGCAATATATTAATCCTATTAATAATCTCATCAAGTTGAATAGAATTGATTTCCTTAAAAGCCAAACCATCACCTACTATCCTCTAACATGCTGTGATAGTAGTCCATTTTGTTCATTGTTACGATAGCCCCTCCTTTATCAGTTTCTTTGATTACAATGTCATTATTTATCTCCAGTTCATATAAGGCCTGCTTTTCTTCTTTTGTTAAATTATAAATTCGATTAAACTTTTCATTCTTATAATAGTTCCTAATCTGTGTTTCATGTGAATTACAAAACGCTTGTACAATAGGATGGCTATTTGGAACAAATGTACTACCTCGTTTGTAACACATAGGGGCAGCCATTTCTTAGGTGCCATATAGCAGTTTTAAATGTAAGTTACGTGCAAGCAGTTTTAAATCTGTTATTGCATCCGCTAACCCTTCTATATTAGATGGAACAAATTTCAGTCCCTTTTCAAGTAAGGAAACATGATTAGAATTAATCACAAAATTAGAAAGATTAATAACACAACAGTCATTAATACTTAGGTTCTCGTTTTCATTCTGTTCCTCATTCTCAGTCCACTCTGGCTCCTATCCCTGTTTCTCCCCTGCGAATGGCCTCATGAGGTTGATTGTCTGTTTATATTCACCTCTTTTGGTAGTTTCAAGGGTACTACTTGCTTTGATTTGTGAAAAACCGCCGCCGTGGAAGTTTCAGCATTGTTTTCATTCATAACTGTTGGTTGGCCCTGACTTGAGCCTGCCTCTGTACCAGAGTGTTGATATGGGGCATGTGTATGACGTGAGGTAGAAGTTATGCCTTCGGTAGTTCTGCCTTCTGCAGCTGTACCAGCCACAATGCTATCAGATGGAACATCATGATTGACATTAGACTGAGCCAAAGGAGCACTGAAATCATTCAACATTGTTAATTAATTATTTTTATTGGTTGTGTGATTTAGATGTGATTAATTAGTATGTGTATAAAAACTGATGACCATTTGTGAATGTTATTAAGCACCGAGGAAGAGTACTTGATACCTGAAAGCTTTGCTGTTCTTAATTAAATGTATTGCTGCTCTACTTTAGTGTTAGTCATTTTGTTAGAATTTGATTTCATGGATGTTGCCATGTGGGGGCCTTTGCCAGGCATTTCTGTATGGTTTTCTACAGCTGCTCTGCTTGTTGAGGCAGGGGTTGGGTATGGGACCCCCACTTTGACATCCATACATGTGACCTATGACCCCCCAGGTATTTGGCTCACCACATATACTGCAGTGGTATTTTTCAGCTAGGGTGGTACTGCATGGTGTGGGTAGGCCAGTACTGGGAATACACTTTCTGCTGTCCCACAGAGCTGTTAGCTGTCTGCTGCTATCCCAGTAAGCCACCCCATTCCCTTGCATGCTTGAATCAATACCATTGATATGCTATCAGAACATTCCACTCCATTCATTAATTTTGTAAAAGAGACTGATTTACTTTGTGCCTGAGGCTGTTGTGAGGATGGTGCTTGAGGGATGACTTTGTCAGATGCAGACAGTACACTGCCTATACATGGTAGGGTATAGATGGTGTGTTGTTTGGCATCCATTTTACTGTGTGTGTGAGTCAGAGAGAGAGAGATCAGTCCCTCATGTCCTACAGTGTCAGTGTATGTGCTATGCATTGCCTCCTTACCAAGGACAGGGTATACTGGGCATGCCTCCATCTGCCTACATGGGCAGGCTCAGGATGTTCCTCCTCAGAGTCCCTCTGTGCCTTTGGTGACCATGGCAATGGTGGGGGCTATGTGGCCCTTCCCCATTTTGTTCCTGCTGCAGCTGTTTCCACAGGATCATATTGTGTAGCATGGCACATACTATGAACATGTGTGTACATGTGGCTGGAGATATTGCGAGGCTTCACTGGATATGTCAAGGCAGCAGAACTGTGACTTGAGCATCCCAAACACATGCTCTATAATGATCCTATTTTGTGCGTATGCCTCATTATGGCATTCTTGTGTGGGTGTGCATTTCTGATGGGTGTCATCATCCATGGCTCTAGTGCATAGCCAGTATCCCCCACCAGATGGCCATATGGGATGTCCCCACTGGCAAACACCTGGTACAGCTGTGATGAATGCCAGATGTGGGAGTTGTGATAGCTTCAAGGGCTGCCAGCACACACATTCATGATAATGCCCTGGGCATCACACAAGACCTGGCAGTTGATGAGGTGGACCCCCTTTTGGTCTAGGTAGACCCTACCCTGGTCACAGAGCAGTGCTTTGATGTGGATGTGCGTGCAGTCTATGGCACCTAGTACTTCCAGGTATTCTTCTACATGGTGGAAGAGACACATATTGCTGGTCCTCTCCTCATGGGTGTTGGGGAAGTAAATGTGCTCAGCGACATGCAGTCGCATGGCATCCAGGAACTGGTGGAGTATCCTGGATGCAGATGTCTGTGAATCCCCCATGGTATTTCCATTTGGTCTTTGGAAAGTACCTGTAGCTAGTATTCTTAAGGCTACACATACCTTCGTATCCACTGGGATGAGTTCCCCTCTGTTGGTTCTGGGTCTGAGGCGAGGCCAGCACAGCTCAACAAGTTGCTAAGGTATGTCCCTGTCCACCCTGTCACACTCTACTATCTCTAGATCATGTAGCCCCCTGGTAGGTTACTCTGGGTGTAAACACTCTTCTCCTCCTCCTCTGTCTGAGTTGGTTGTCAGCATTATCCTCCTCACCACCCTCAGTCTCTCACACATACTGATAGATAAAAGCAACAGCAACTCCTAACATGTTTTGTTAGTTGTGTCATTTTAAAATTCCCCTGGATGTCTACACCAGTGGTGTAGAGTTTGTGGGAAAAACCAGACTGAAAGGTATTTGCATAGTTTATAGTAGTGTGCTAGGCAGCTGCCTGTGTAATTGGCCGATTCCGATACATTTCCACCTGCCAGCTATGCTTGTTCTCCTTAATTGCCTTCCTTCTGCAGGTTCCTTTTCTCATTTCCTCCCCGTTTAAGCCCTGATGCACGCCGTGCATTCCTGGTGCTCAAATGTAAACAGTTCTGCTATCCCCTGTGGGGTTTTTTTGTTTGTTTGTTTTAGGCCTGGTGCATGCCACGCACACCTATTTAGCTAAAGTAAACACTTTTAAGCAGAACTGGCCCTCCCTGGATGCACACACGCTCTGCATTATATGGAATAGGAAAATACAGCCTCTTCCTTAGCTGTGCTTAGCTAAGGGCAAACACGGGCCACTGAGCTCCATGTGCTTACAGCAAGTGTGACACACACCCTTTTTCATGTTCGCTGCTCCTCCTGTCTAAACAGTGGTGTTAGAACATCTACACAGTTAGGTGCAGTCTGACACTTAGAATCATACCTCCCAACTGTCCCGAATAACTCGGTTTTTACCGAGTTTTGGGGTCCAAATACTGGGGTGCCACAATTCCCGAGTGGCACCCCTCCATTTCCGACTTTTCCCAGCTTTAGTTTTTATTTTATTTTTAATTTTCCCACTGCTTTTTATGTTGAGTTGACGTCATCACGTGCGCGATGATGTCATCTCCGTCACGGCTAGCAGCCTGTCGGAATTGAGCTCAAGGGCTCCAAATGCATATTTCTGGCTGGGATTAATTCCCCGTGATTTGCGAGTGTGAGCGGGTTATTCAAACAAGTGCTTTGGAAACAGTTGAGCTCAAGGGCTTTCCGGCTGTCATTTGTTCCCACGTCCCGTGGTGTGATCTGCAAGTGCGAGCGGGTTTTAGGAAACAGTTACTCAAAATGGATTCTGCGAGTGCGAGCGGGTTTTTGAAACAGTTATTCAAATGGATTCTTTATCCAGAAACCGAACGACTCTGGTAGGAATGGGATTCTTTTTCTTTCAGCAGCATTCATGATTTAGGGGGTGAGAACTTGAAGATCTTCTAGCTTTGAATGAAGTAAGTGTGTGTGCGCAAAAATGCCCCCGATTCCTATCTTTACTTAGGTCTGAAAAATAAACTTAGCTGACTTTGTAGACTTGTGGGTTTCTTCGAGTATTCCTGTTTCCCCCCACATAACAAAGACATGCATCAGGAGTGTTTTCTCCCCAGGCCTTGGCTGAAAATTGGCTTCTTCTTGTTCATTCCAAGTAGGACTTTCCCAGTAAACACGTATTAAATTAAAATAAATAAATAAATTGTACTTCTCACTGTTTCTCTGCCTTTTAGAATCATCTAGTATATGGGTTATGCCTTATGCATACTGTGCTGTGTGTGCTTAACTTTTACTGCTGCTGTTTTTTTTTTCTTTTTATTGCACTGCGACCTTTTATAGCTGTCTTTGCTTTGTATGTTATTGAACTAACCGAAACAAATGATATGTCATTGTGTGTTTATCGGAGTAATTGTGGGTTGCCAGTTCATACTTGTGAGTTTCATTGGTTTTATTATTGACAGCAACGCTTCAAGGATTCCATAAGTAAACTTAAAAAATGAAAGACTGGTGGAATGCATTTTTCTTTTAAAATAACGCACCGCTGTTTAACATTTCTAAAACGTTTTTCATGCACCGCTGTTTAATATTTCTGAAACGTTTTCTAAGTGGAGATTTAATCTGGAACTCGCTCAACTGTGTTGAATTAGGACCCTTGGAGCTATTGTTCTGCTGAGTCATTAATTTCTGCCATATTTTGATAGGTATCCTGTTTGTGCTTTCTGATTTCTTAAATACAGGGTATTGCTTTGTTTTTATACAGAACCTGAATTTCAGTCGTGTATTTGTCCTGTGAATATCTGTCACTCTTGCTCTCTATTGTGTTTTTACAGTTAGCTGCGCTTTGTTAGTAGCTATGGTGGTCAAAATAGTGTGACATTCACTGTGTCTTGTTTTGAAATAACACGTGGAAGTAGTAGTACTATGCAGTTTAGTTTGCCACAAACTAATAATATGGAGTTCAGAATTATATAGTTTGTGAAGGTGACACCCCACAAAAAACACTTAAAATGAATATGTTTGATATCTGGACCATCTTTGTTTAATTGTGGAAGGTTACACTATGACCTTACTGCTTAAGGTAACCGGACAGTATCGTGCTAAGTATGAGAGCCATACCAGAACATCTGAAAGGTATTGTTAACATATCTAGGTATTCTCAGACTTGCACACTTTCAAATGAGAAATATTTGTGTAGAATTAACTGGGTCTGGGTGACTTATTTTTTATATAGTCACAGAAATGCTCTAACATTCTACCGCAGTACCTCACGAAAATAGTATTTGAAAGATGAAATCATTCAGCTTACACTGAGCAGTCACTTATGTGGTTGTGGTCTTATGTAAAACTTGTTTCTTGAGGGCAGGCATTGTTTTAGCTGAAGAGAAATTGACATGATCATGTCTGCTGGTACCTGTGTACTTCATTGTTTACTTTGAGCAGGTGTACCTTGCTTGACCTGTGGATCAGGGTCACTCTACATGTGACACAGCTCAGGGTGAAGGAGATGGTTGTTGTCTACCTTAACACTTGAATTGCAGATGTTTGTCTGCTGTTTTCCGATTAGACAAGTTTGCAGATAAAGTACTTTCACAACATATGGACAATTTGTGAGCTGTGGAGGTGGGGTAGATACTTTGTGTTCAGTAACTTTGCTTCAGTAGTGACTTCTGCATACATTGCATGCTGTGTTCAGGCACTTTTGTGCTTGTGCAGGTAGTTTATATACTTGCCTTATCTTATGTGAGAGGGAAACAAGAAATCTTTGCTAAAGTTGAGAAGTGTGTTTGTGCATTTAATTAGCAGAGTGGGTGTGCATTGTCTAATGAGATGAGAAACAGCAGAGTCTGCTCTGCAGCTGTTTTGCTTTGCTTGCTTGTAAGAGAAATGGCAGTCAATTGCTGAAACCTTTATAAGAGAAACCAGCATTGCATTGAAGTTGTGTGGTTGAAACCATTGCTTGCTTGCATATGAGAGAAACAGCAGTCTGGGAGTAACTTTTGCATTGAAGAGAGAGGTTGCATGTGTGTGTGACTGACTCTGGGGCCATATTTTAGTTGTCTGTTCTTCAGTTTGCATTTGAAAGTTGGTATCCCACAATCCCATTGGAGTGGGCGGGGTTATATAATTAAGCATGCAAATTTTATGTTAATCAGCGTACAGATTTGTACCTATTTTTCATGGGCCTTTGTCTAGATTTTTCATGTTTCCAGGTTGAGAGGTATGCTTAGAATATGTGATTCAGTATAAATCCCCTCATTTGCATACACCACTGCCTTACTCCAGAGTTACTACACTGACCCTGAGCCTTTCCCCATAGCAACCACTATTTCTTGGTATTGTTTTCATTCTGCATGCCATTGACTATAATGGCAAAATGCAGATTGCTGTACAAATGTATTCCCCCCCCCCCTTTTTTTTTTTTTTGGCATGATCCCATTTGCTTGCCACTGCCCTATGCTTAAATGGCCGAGATTGGACAAAAAAAGAATATTTTAAAAAATGTAAACTATTTGTCATGCCAATGGCCATTGGCATGCCTAATAAATGGAATACATGCTTTATTTGAGGCTGTCATGCCTCCGTTTTCTTATTTGCAGAAATGTATTCAGCTAGTAACTGAATACATTTCTGCAGGTTACACTGTTCCTGCACAAACACCTGCCTGCTTGCTGAATCACTAATTCACCTCATTTGCATGTTTTTCACCAGAAGATGAGGTAATTATCATAAGGGAGTAGTGTTCGCACAGGAATAGTGTAGGAGTGCTCATGCACGTCCCTGGTGCTCTATACTGAATCACTCTTTGGTATAATAATTGACATATTTATAAAAAATATTCTTATTTACTGTGTTAGTTTCCAATTTGGTCTCAAAATTTGTTTTTCTCTGCAATTCTTCCTTTAGTTTTTTGGTATTTTTGTTTAACTGCATTTTGTCCCAGGCTGTTCAGTCTTTTTTTATATTTTTAAAGTATTTATTTTTCCTATAACTTTTGCATAAACTTGTTCCCCAACAAAAAGGAAGATTTTGTGTGAGGTAGACAGAATTGTTTCAAGTTGGAGATATCCAACATTAACCTAATTTTTAATTTTAGCATCCCAGTTCTCTACTTTTAAATATTCTAGAATATTTATTCAATTAGGTTTGTTAAAGATGAACTTTTTCTTTTGGTGAGGTAGGCTGATTAGGTCCAGCTGAAAACTTAACATTAGCAAACAATAGTCTGTGTTATCTAATGGGTTGACTAACACATTTGTAACATTTGTTACTAACAGTAGGTTAGTAATAAGTCAAGAACTGTATTTGCCTGAGTAAATTGTGTAAGTTTAAGAAATGAGGCAATGTCTAAAAGTTCCTGCACAGTGTTCCTTCAGGAGGAATAGAAATTCCAGTTTATCTGGGGATGTAATCATATATCAACGTTAGTCATTTATGAGTTGTATAACTTTCCAAGTGAATAAGGTGGTGAGTTGATGTGTTCATTGGGGGTTTTATATTAGTACGTACGTATTATTCTAATACTGTCTCTCATGGAAGTATTCATAAGATCAGCAACAATGTTTTTTTTTGTTTTGTTTTTTTGAGTGTTAACAGAAGTAGTGATGAGTGTTAGTGTTACAGACTAAAAGAAACACCCCCCTCCATTCTTATGTTACCTTAATCACTTAACTTTGATGAAAAAGGGAAATAATATTTTGAAAATTCCACACTTCAATAATAACTGCTATTGGAATTTTATCTTAAAAAAGTATATATGCCAGTTCTTGACCTTTGTTGCAAATGCTACAGGCATTAAAGTAATAAATTGTTATAGTGTTATTAAGTCCATTGTTTTTTGCTGTGTTATGTCGTGTAAGTGAAAATGATCTAAGTGTTTTTTTAGATGTATTAAAATTTTGCTTCCAATGAAGGAACCATGATGGAAAATACCTGTAGCATACACAAGACTGCCATAAATCTCATATTTCCAGTAAGTCACATGTCCCACAGAGTATACACTGCATAGCCACCTTAACCAGGTGTACAATAGGAAAGCTTTCCTGTGCATATTGCCACTCCATCTTGGTGATGGAATAATTTCCATGAATACTACTGTTTTATTTCTGGTTTCTAAGATATCTAAAATATCAAGTGCATTATTTTTCATATGATTCAGCAGTGAATAACTAAGATCCATGTTTCCACAGTAATTAATAAATGAAGTGTAGTTGATATTCCATTATAGGAGCTTATTTAACAAGTGGGAGGTGTCAACTAATTTTATGCCAGGTAGGAAAGAAACTGTTATACTGAATCTGTTAATATGTTTTAATTTATATCATGCAGCCTTGAGCATAGAATCAGACAGCACCAGGACTTCACCTAAGGTATCTGCATTTGTAGTCTGGGCAAGCTACAAACTTAGTATTTAATGAATTTAAGTTGTGGTCTATGTTGTGGTCTACCAAATAGTCACTGTTTTTGTTAAATGGGTATTGCTGACAAAGGGAGGATCATTCTGAGATGGTGATATGAAATTTTTAGTAACTTCTGGGGAAGTCAAACTAGTAAGTAATTCAGTATCATTTTATTTGTTTAGAATGGGTGGACAGATCAGGCCACCTAATGCTCTCCTTTTTAATTTTCTATCTGAAAAATTGAAGGATTCTGATGGGGATTGAATGGGTTTATTGCACATTCATTTTGATGCAGTTTTTTTTACTACAATAACTTCAGGTTATAGTGCAAAAGGAGGAATTGGAAGGATTAGAGGCCATCTTCCACTACCTTTATCTTCATAGGTGTATACTAGACTAATGATTACTGTGGCCTTTAAAAGCTTAGCCATGCAACCCAAATGTATCCCATATGCCATACACAGAGGTGCATGTTAGGGTTAATGGCTACCTCTGTCCATCAGACACACAGAGGTCATACAGGGGTGAATTTCCAATTTTCCATTCACTGGTCCAGCTTGTGCTTGAATCGGGTTAGGGAAGGGCTCTGCTCCATATAGATGGGAAACCTATTCCAGGAAAGGAGATTCTCTGAGATATGTACCTGCCCTCCAAAATGTTCTATTTAAATCACAGGTAAAATGTAAATGCTTATATATGGTAGTTCTGATGCTGTTTGTTTTGCAGATATGCAAAAGGTCCATCAGAGTAGGATCCATGGATGCATTGTATGCCAGGCATTAATTGCTTTTCAGCAGCCTGTAGGAAACAAGAATATACAGACAGTGACATGAGGTGATCTGACTAGGACATTGTGTTTATGCCCTGAAGAGCCTGTCTGGATATTCCACTTGTTGCTTGTACCTGTTGAGATACATACAGAAAGGGTTGTTTTACTTAATTATGGGTCTGATGATGGCTGAGTACAGTGGCACAGTGACTTCTCTGGAGCTAAATGCCATGTCCTTACCTATAAGTTGAGTGACATAGAATCATTTCTTTAAACTCTATACAAATGTTGGATCAAAGCCAAGTTACTATCTACATAAGTTCCCAAATCCCTGACTACTGTGTCTACTTTTAGGGGTGTTTTATCAGTTAAGTAGTTTCCCTGGGTGGCCAACATCCCAGAAGGTGATAGTATACATTTCTTGGCAGTGAGGTTTAAACTGTGGCTTTGGCACCAGTAATTTGTCTGTGCCTGTGTTAGACATTCCTGTAAGATGCTGAGTTCTAAAAAATGGGTGCCAAAGAGGAGCAGACCTAGCACAGAGCCCCTGGGGATACCACTGGTGACCGACCTCCTTGTCTAGTGGGTTTCTCCAATCCTAACTTCCTGGGTCCTCTCTGTGAACCAGCTGGCTATCCAGCATATTACACATAGTCTTATGCCTAAGTCTGTGAGTTTGTTTACAATACTATATAACTATGGCTTTTTTGGGAGAACGAACACATTTTAATGAATGCTATGTATCAAAAACATGTTTACTTCAAAAGATTTGTTAATGACATGTTTATTTTGTAGAATGGAAAATTGGAGCAACTGAACAGTTTTTTAGAATACATTAATAATAGTACAAATTTTATTTTTTTACTCAAAGAATTTTTATAAAATTCTTTCCATGTCTTCAAATAGATTGAACCATAAATAGTGAAACATAAAATAATATAACCTAATCAACTAGTCAACTGTTTACAAAAAAGTATACAATCTATAACATCACATTTCCATATTCAAATGATAAGATGCTGTGCTGACTTATCAGTTCAATTTGTTTTGTCAAATATTTTGTCAACTTTCTGCCAATAAGTGATGTATGATGCTGTCTTATCAGTTCTTTTTTTATGGTTGCTACATCCATTCCACAAAGACCGCGATTTTCTTGAAATCTAAAAGTTGATAGTGCTTTATTCTTCCAGTAAGTTGTTATGGCTTTACATGCAATGGCAAGCAATGTCCACAGTAAAGGATATTTTACTTTTGGCACACATTGTGGTATGGGTACATTAAACAAAACTAATGACTTGCCCTGGGATTCAGAAAGCTGTATTTCCCATGCGGGAACAGTGTAGGAGCTCCTGCACAGAAAATGGCCGCTGAGCCATCCAGGAAAGTGCTGTTTTCACATGCACGAGTGGCCCTACACTGTTCCTGCATGGAAAGCCATGTGGGATGCAAATCACCTCATTTGCTAGTAAAAAACATGTAAATTAGGTGATTTTGCGATCCATGAAGCTGGCCAGACTCCATGCAGGAACAGTGTCAGAGCAGAAACGTATTCAGTTAGTAACTGAATACATTTCTGCATCTGAACAAAAGGAGGCAGGACAGCTTATGAAAAACATGCATTACAGTCAAACACACATGCCAATGGCCAAATGTTAATAAAGAACTGTGGGTGCCAATAGGTCACACACATGGATGTCAGTGAGGGTCACATATCCACCACCAGCCTCACCCAGCATGACAGGTGTAGTTGACTATGAAGAAAGGCTGGGCTAAGGTCCCTAAATGATGGCAATGGTGAACAGCCCCCTACCAGACCTACACAGACATATTACAACAGGTCTAGCAGTTGCACTCCAGTTCTGAAGGGTAAGAAGTCTGAAACTGAAATATATGCTATTAATATTTAACATGTGTACTCTAGTGATATGTCTCCTGTCTGCATGATAGGTCACAGTACAGTATGAAATGGAAGCCAACAGAGTAACCGAAATACCAGTACAGTCATTTCAAATGTTAAAGTCTGCAGGTGTGCCCCCTCCACAATCCCATGTAGAAATGCAGTAACAGATGGCCTGTAGCACTCTCAAATGGTGTACTGTCCTCTGGCAAAGGCCCATGCCTCACCCATAGTGCCAATGTATGGAATGTCAGGGGGTCCCAACTAACAATGTAACAGTAAACAGAAAACAAATGCAAAGCCAGTTTGACAAATGCCAGTAGCATGCCTCTCCATGTCCTACTGCAAGGGCTGTGGATCAGGCCATAAATACTACTAGGATAAAGGCCCAACTATAGGGATACCTCTAAGATATTGCTTACATAATGTTAGGTGGAGGAGAGAATAACAGTGGAGGGGTGTAGAAGCAAGGATGTCATGGAATGTGTGAATTCTAAAACTCTAATGTCCACCCATATTACTTCTGACTGCAAACCCATGAATGAATAGCCACAAAACCACTTGCAAACCACAATTTGAAGGTAAACTGACCAGATATATGAGTTCTGCCTCTGGATAACCTGGGTGTATCTGTACAGCTGAGAGGTATGACCCCAGCAGGATATGGCCATTCCTTGAAGTTGAGAAAAGCACAAGGAGAGGATCCCTAGCCAGCCAGCATACTAACAAGGTGCACCATTTACACAGAACCAGCAGTCTATTGTCTGTAGCTACCCTTCCGCAATGGCAGGTGTGTGCCAGAATGTGTAGTCTGTATGCCTCAGAATATTGGTCTCAGTTGCAGTCATCTCGTATTTCCTGGTAAATAACTGTGAACAAAAAATGATAACTGTCAGTAGTCGATGACATGACACATCACAGTGTAAAACAGTACATATGTCAGAATATCTATGCTACAACCAAACATGTCACACAAGCAGCACAGACAGCAATAGTTACAGAATCCCCTGTATGTTACACCCATTATGTCTCCATATAGGCAACATATCTACAGATATCCTGCAGAAATAGTTTTCTAGGTGTAGCTGTAGCACACAAAACCCTGAACTGGAGTCCAACCCTCCCTGGAATGGATGCACACACTCAATATAGAAGGTCATACTGGGCATGCTCCTACACTTAGAATGAAGCCCATGTCTCACAACATGGTGGACTACAGTTATTGGTTATTTGCAGCTGTCTGTGCACACACACCAAATTGTACACCATTGATATTCACACACACACACACACACACACACACACACACACACACACACACACACACATTGGATAGGAATACACGCACATATCTAAGGCAAACATAATATAATATGTCAAACATACACACACAGAGACATGGGAACAGAAAGACAGACAGTGATAGAGAGAAACCCATTATGAGGCCTGTCCCACCCACTACACATCCCATTGGCCTATATCACATGATGTGCTGATGTCATTCACTGTAGAAATACCTTTGGTTAGCCCTCAGCCCTATAGTGTCAGTGGTGCTTGTGATAACTGGATAACACTACAGTACAAATAGGTATCCATGTAGCAGTTGTAATCTCAGTCCTGTCAAATGTAAAGTTGTGTGTGAGTGTGTTTCTAGATGAATGTGGTTGAGACCATTCACACTCAATAAATCTCCTGTACCCCTCCTTCAGCACCACTGCTGATGTCACTCACTTTCAAAGATACCTTTGGATAGCTCACCAGCATATAAGCTCTGTGGTGCTTGCGATAACTGTGTACTACTATACTGTAGCAAACTAGTTAGATAGGAGTTCCAATCCTGATCTTGAGTAAATGTGAGTGTTTGTGTGAGAGAGTGTATGTATCCTTGTAGAAATCTGATTTTGTGGTCATTCACACTTACAACACTCCCCTTACCCCTCCTTTAGCACTGCTGCTGATGTCACTCACCTTCAAAGATACCTTGGCACAGCTCTCCAACATGTAAGCTCCATGGCATGTGCGATAAATGTGGAACAATGTAGTAGCAATAACTAGATAGGGATGGGTTTGAATCTCATCCCTGGCAACTGTCTGTGTGTGTACATATGTCTACATATGTATGTCCGTACCTCAAAGATTTTGGTCCCATTTACACCCAGTACACATCTCACTGCCTGACTTTAGCAGTCCTGCAGATATCATCCACCTTAGAAGTACTTGTTGCCAACCCTAAACTGTGTAAGGTCAGTGGTGCATGTGGTAAATGCATAACATAATGGTCCGAAAAGATTGTTAGATAGAGGTTTGAACCTCACACCTGGCAAATGTAAATGCGTGTGTAGGGTAAAATATTTTTTGGAATCTTTCACCCACTACATCACCCAATGCTAGTATTTACAAGGCTGGTGATGTTCCTTATCTTAGAAGTACTTTGGGACAACATTTATTTATTTATTTTATTTTATTTTATTTTACATTTGTTGACCGGGATAGTCTGACTGGATGCATGTCCATTTTCAGCGGAGGCCCGGGGAGAAAAGCTCCAAGAGTAAGCAGATACAGCATTACATAATACCAGCATTACATATTACAAACAGACTATTTACAGAGATTACATAAGTAAGCAAGTTAAACAAGTTCCACAGGTTAGAGTTAATCCTGAGCGTAAGTCAGGATTAAATTACATAGTAAGCTGGTTAACATATTTATACACATTCTAGAGAGAGTTAACCAGGCTTGATACAGTGACATAGCCAGTTAAGTGACAAATGTTGTTTGAGTCTAGTTTTAAATTGACCTAAGGTGGAAAGTAAGGTAATATCAGCTGGAAGAGAGTTCCAGGATCTACTTACAGAGTTTGCAAAGAGAGAATCACCGGCTGTGTTATTAATTTTGCTAGTCTGAATTAGTAGTTTTTTAGAGGATCGAAGCGGTCTAGGATTGTTATGCAGGTGATAATATTTTTATGTGCAGGAGTATTGTCTGGATTATAGAGGATTTTATAGGCCATAATCAGTTGGTTATATTGGATTAGGCTGGGTAGTTCAAGCCACCCAAGCTGATTTATATTGATGCAATGATGTGTCCTAAAAGGCAGCCCAGTGGCAAACCTGGCAATGTGGTTGTAGCAAATTGAGAGTTTATTGAGGACAGTCTTGTTTAAATTTGAGAGTAGAGGGGATGCATACAGAAGGGTTGAAAGAAGGTGAGAGCGAGCTATGGCAATTTTAGCTGGAGGGGTTAGGAAGGCTTTTATTCTTTAAAGTGACCCTAGTTTTTTTATTGATGGTTTTAATAGTTTGCTTAACATGTAGGTCGAATTTTAGATTATTATCTATGATGACACCTAATAGTTTTGTAGAGGGGTCAAGGGAGATTATTGTGCCATCATTTGAATTTATGGTAAAGGTGAAAGCGGTAGACCTACATGTTGGTGAAAATAACAGATCCATCCTATAAGCTCTGTGGCGTATGCATGAAATGTGGCACACTGTAGTAGCTAGGTATGGGTTTGAATCTCAGTACTGGCAAGTGTGTGTGTGTGTGGTCAGTTTCCTGTGTGGGGTTGGTGTGATTGTGCAATAACAGGATCCATTGGAGGCAGGTTTTGCTAACTTATTATGTTGAGGACCTAGTATATGTCACAATGTCCACATTACAAGGCCAATAGATGTCAAGCACCAGAGAAGTTGGTGTAGACAATCCACAGCCCTAAATGTGACAGTATGGATTAGTGAACAGTATAGGCAACCCTTCTATTACTCAGAGACACTCTTCACCCACGCATCATGCACAAACACACTTGGCTAGGCAACAACCACTATATTGGTAGTTGCCCTGCATACTGCCCCACAGATAGTACCCACAGTGTGATAGCAGTGGACGACATGCCTGTTGACCACAACAGTGCCACTGACATCAGAAAGTACTTTGATGTGTTACATCTCCTGACTGTGTGTTATCAGCAAGGAAAAGGACATGGCACCCTGTTCCATCCCCGCAATAGCCCAATAAATGTGTACATTGGCCCTTTTGCCATGTTCCCCACTGGACACCTGAAACAACTGTAAAGTCTGCAAACATGCCCCACAAAGGGAATACCATGCTATATACAGATGCCCTGTGTGGACAGATGCCACTGACTCCACTGAATACCCATATCATAGTGTCAAAGTAGGTGCAATCACAACCTCAGTTACATAGCCAGGTCTCACCAAATGAGGTCAGGAATGCTACATCAGAAGATACACAACATGCCCCAGAGACCACAAGCACACTTCCACACATCAAAGAACATACATGTGGGACATGTGCACAACCCAGACACTGTCCATACTATGGAATATAAATCGCATACATGGGATGCAGTGCACATCACTGGCCACCCACAATAGAAACCTGGATGAGTGGATGGGAATACAATACTCACCTCTGGGGACCACTTCAGTGATTATACCCCTGAGCCACACTGAGGACTATTGTCATGTGGCCTGATGTCAAGGTATTCCCTTGGGCTAACCTTATAGAGCCTTCAGGCCCATTCACCTACTACACCCCTATGAAGCAATGAACCTATGGCTCTCAGAACTGGCAAGTGTGTGTGTGTGTGTGTGTGTGTGTGTGTGTGTGTGTGTGAAAAGTAATCCCAGTATGTTTGGTTGATAAATATCCCCTGTGGCTATGGCTGTGGTTATTAGCAATCAAAGGTGTGTCCAAACCAAAACATGTACCATTCTCCATTCTACAAACAATGTTGTACATCAACATGTACCTATGTACAACCCTCAGCCCTATAATCTGACGCATATGCAATCACTGTGTTACAGACCATGAATTACCATGCACATACTGTACCCTGCCCATGACATGGTGGGTGTGTCACCATACTGCCATACCCTGTGGCCTTGCTGCAGGGCCACATCCTGATGACACACAGGCACCTAGGATGGACATGGGATACAGCATGTGAGAACACATTTACTCAGCACTTCTCTTGGGGGAGAGAGGGGTAAAGCTAGAACTGAATGTGTTGGCAAGACTGTGGCCAATATATGTTGTCTCAGGATAGGTATTAGCTTTATGCAGTAACTCACAGCACTTGTGTTTAATGCTGTGGAGGTTGTTGATGTAACTATCACAGCTGTTGTGACTGTTGTCATTGTCTGCTGTATCTCTGCTGTCACAGATGCCCACCAGGGACTCCATGAGGGATCCAAAGTTTTGTTTGAGGCTAATAAGGGAGTTCAACAGTCATGGGACACAACCTTTCCCTGCAAAAGTGTCCTTCTGATGTACACTTCAGCAATGGCAGGGGACCATCGCATTGTCCCCCAGTGATTGGAGGACAGTATCTGGGTTCTGTTGGCTCTGGCTAGTACTATGCATTCATGTACTTGTTTGTAAAGTGCCTGTGCATATGATTCCATAGTCATGCAGTTACATCCCATTGCTATGGATGCAGTGAAGACATCCACCCCTGTTTACATGACTGAAATGTCAGCTTTGGAGAGTTGTTGCCAGGTAGTTATCTTTGTGGGGGGTGTGGCTGACATGTTGAGTTCCATGTTGATTACAGCCTGTGTGAATCTCACCATGCAGGGATTGACATCTGGGGATGAGCAATGGTCCTATATTTAAGTGGTCAACACAGGTCATGGCTGTTGCATCCTCTACCATGGGTCAATATTAGCTGGTCTAGGGCAGTAGAAATGAATCCCAGAAGTGTTGGACCACAATACTGGTGATTGGCTGCATTCCCCAGGTGATGGAGGGGTAGTGTAAGACTCGTACTATCTCAGTGTTGCATTGGACCGTCAGAGATGGCAGTGTTGAGAAATGTGCATTGACAGTCTAGGGACATAGATGTGGATCCATAGCAGGCTATGGTCTGGATAGCACCATTACTCCAAGGTGGTTGTACCAAAATTATCTCCAGTGCATAATGATGGGATGCTAGTCTGGAGGTGTTCCTATCCATAATGAATATGGAGACAACACCACCTGTGGAGGTGTGGTGTGGTCCATGTTTGGGGGCTGACAGATGTGGAATGTGTCATAGCCTAATACTGCAGGTCTGCTGTCTGCTGCTGTGAACCACCTCTCCACTACAGCAGACATGTGTCCTCCACTCCAACAACTGCTATGAGTGACTGCATCCTGGCAGTTAGATGTCCACTGTTGAACAGAATGACCCTCAGATTGCATACATGTGTAGCTGTTATGGTTGTAATAACATTAGGAACACTGACCAATAAGGCACCATAGGTGTGACAAGACACGTAGCCAGTACCTGGCAACCTAGCGGTGACAGATCTAGGACATCCATGGCAAGTCATTGGGTTCTAACAATCATGCCATCCCAGGCAGAGAGGCCCTGGATACCCTTAGAATGACACATAACATGTAAGCCAATGTTGCAGTCAACCATCTGTTGATAGTACTGCAGCATCATTCTGGGTGACAGTGGTACACTGCCCAGGGCTACTGTCACACCTGCCTGAACTGCATATTCAGAGAGTTCAACCATGTATCCTGTCATGTAGTTCAGGGATGTGTGTCCCAATTCATTCACACCCACGTGGATATGGAGTGATATTCGTAGTTGTTGTGGAGTGACATGACTGGCTGTGTCATGTGTTAGATGCTGGCATGTGATTGATATTTGGCATTTGGCTGTTACTTGCTCCATATTTAACCTAGTGAGTGGGATGTGTGTGTCTCAGTATTGAGTTACCCATGATCACTGTATTGTGGAAGGTGATTAGCCTTAGGGGCTTAGGTTGGGGGCACACTGTAGGTTAAATATGTGCCTCTTAGCATGTGCCATGTCTTGGTGTCTGAGTTATATCTGCCTTGCTGGTCTGTGCTGTTTGGGTAGATGTTGATTGAGTGCCTCTGGGAAGGTGGGTGTGTGGCTTTTCACTGTATGTCATGGCTGTCAAAGTGGGTGTCATGGTGAGCTACGTGTTCCACATGGTGTGGTGCAGGTGTTGATCTTATCCTCTTGACCTGCTAGTCCATTATTTGCTGGAGAGTGCATATGTCCACATTGGGTGATATATGGGTAATCCTCACTGGTCTGAGTGTTTGGAGTTTAGAGGGAAGGGTTGTCTGTGTACATGCGGCAGTTGCAACAGTGCCCCAGAATGGACATGTGCACCAGGTCAATGGGTGAAAGCACAGATAACCACCCTTCAAACATGCCAAGAGGGGTGGACATAACTAGTAAGTACTGGGGTGACATCTGTGATGAATGAGTACTGCTGACAGCTCACAGGTGTGCCACACTTCATGATACAATAACCTGGTAAAGTGCCAACCCATAATGCTAGTTGAAGTGTAAGACAGAAAGAACTAGCATGATGTATGGGTGGTAAAGAAGGGACACAGCCACCTGTAATACTTTACCACAGCTGTCCAGTTATCAGCAGCTTTGGCCATGTGAACATACAGTAAGCTCTGTAGTGTGCACAGTAACTGAGTAACACTATAGTAGGAGTACATAGATAGGCAGGAGTTCTAATCCCAATGCTGGCAAGTGTATGTGTATGTGTGTGTGAATTATGTGCTGTCTGGCTCATACCATTTGTGACCTGTGTACTACCCTTTACACTTCCCTTCACTCCAATTTAGTGGACCTATTAGTGTCATCCATCTCAGAAGTACCTTTGGTTGAGTTGGAAATGTATAAGCTCTGTGACGAGTCTCATAACTTAGTAGCACTAAAGTAGGAATACCTAGATAGGCAGGAGTGCTAATCCCAATACTGGCAAGTGTGTGTGTGTGTGTGTGTGTGTGTGTGTGTGTGTGTGTGTGTGTGTGTGTGTGTGTGTGTGTGTGTGTGTGTGTGTCATGTACTATCTGGCTCATACCATTTTTTGACCTGTGTACTACCCTTTACACTTCCCTTCACTGTAATGTTGTAGACCGTGATGTCATCCACCTTATAAGTACTTTTGGAAGCATGTGGCACATCTGATAATTGTGTAGCACTATAATAGAAATACAGATGTAGGCATGAGTTCTAATCCTAATGCTGGCATCTGTTTGTGTGTTTGAGGATCATATAATGTGTGACTTAAACCAATTTGATGTGTATAGCATACACGGCTGGTGTCCACCTCCCACTGACATTACTTTATACAGTGTGGTGACAGCATCTGCCACACATGCAGCAGGTTAAACTATTGTACAGTCCTCTGTGCAGATGGGTCTGGAATGTCCATATGTTTGAAACCTGTACATGGTCGGAAATGGTCTGAGTGCCTTAATGCCCATGTATGTGATATTATAGCCAAATAGGCCACAGTGAGTGTACAGACACACATGACAGCATAAGGTATCATACCTGATTGGAAATCATGCTGATAGAACATCTGCTGCCCTCACAGGTCACCTGCCTTGTAGGTGCAATACATAAGTACAAATGCTTGGTTTTACAAGTGAACTGTACCTGTTATGGATCACATTAAAGGCTGGAAGAGGTGTGGACTGTCATATTGTGGTCCTAATTAGTATGCAACAGGGACACCTTGCATCTTAAGAGGGGTGTGTACACAATTTATATCCACTGTATACGAGTAATGTGTCATGCATGACTTTTCCTTAGGAAGTTTGTCCAGTACAATTTGGTGGCCTCTGTCCAGACATCATGGCACTAACAAGTTGTGTGATATGCTACCAGAATGTTGAATTCACGTCAGATAGGCCCCAGTGGTGACCCCAGCAAAAGTGAACATGCACAATAAGCAATATAGCTATTACATAAAGCAATATAGCCATTACTGATGGCTGTGTGCATGGTAAATTGCATGCACTTCTCATGCCTGGGGTATTGCCAGGCAACAACAGAACAATGTAATAACCACCAGCTACAGGCTGCTGTCCCATATGCAGATCAGAGGGTCCTAGGTAGTTGTGAGAGGGGGTTATTGTCACCAGACACAAATCTGGGGTTGGTATAAGATGGATGCAGCACGTCTGCACATCTACAGTACTAACTGCAATAATACACAATGTCTTGTCCTCGCCATAGATATGCACCTCTGTACATTAGAAAACCCTATCCACAACTGCAATCGGACCTGACACATGCATGTAGATACAATGCAGATACATGTATGTGATACATTAGTGTACTAATCCCCGCTGGGCCCTTACCTGCACCCTCCTCATCCAGTGTGTGTGCGTGCAACGCACCTCCACAAGGCTTCCCTCAGCATCATGGCCTGTGCATTCAGCATGTTGGCCAAGTGTGGTGAGGACCTCCTCGGTGGATGTCAGTGGGGGCTGGTTGGCTGGGCCCCTACCTGTGTCTAGCTGGTCCCTTGCTACAGCAACAGCACATGGATGGACATGGGATTTGAAGTTGGTGGCCTGATGCTGCACATGCACGTAAGTTTTGGTGTGCAGTCCAACATCATTTACCCTGTGGACCACACTGTTCCACAGGGCAGTCCTCTCCCGCACATCTTCTGCTCTCCATCCACATGACAGGGCATAATGCCCAGTCACATACTGGGTGATGTCTGTTTCCCCAATAGAGAATGCTGGTAGGTGAGCACTCTGCATGTTACCTGGAAGACATGAACAGGAAAGGGTCACAGGACCTCATAAGGTTGCCAAAATGCACATCAACAGTTGATATTACTTGCAAATAATCCAGACTACTCCAGAAACCTCCAAGCTATCATGGCTATAGCAGCTTGCATTACACGCCTGTCCCTGGGCTATCTTATTCCCCCAGTGTTGGACACTTGATTGTATAATCCTCTATTCTCCATTCATTTCTGTGTAGAGGATTGACAGTGGTCATCTTCCATGTGGATGGTGTGTGGATGGCGACAGGTCTGTGTTTGACTATGGTGTGTGATAGAGCTCTGAGCACATGCCTGAACTCATGTAGGAGGCAGACACTGATGTTAGTATGCCCCATGAATATATGCTGCTGTTGCCATCAGTAGGCAGTATGTACATGCTCACCATTGCTGTGGGGAAGAGTGTGGTTGATGTGCATATCTCCATGTACAACTGGGCTGGACAGGGTGGCAATGATCCCATCTAACCTGTGTGATCAAGGTTGCCTATATCCATGGCATGTGTGTATGAGGAGTTCTTTACCCCCAGTACAGGGTGAATTGTGTTGTTTCATCTGAGATGTACAACATATGTGGAGACACAGTTGCAATTGTCGTTGGTGGTGTGGATATGTCTAATTCATAGTCATAGTCAGCCTTTCAGGATGACACCTGTGAACTTAACCTGCTTGCTCAGATATAGGTGGACTTGCTTCAGAGTTGTCGCCTGCACCTATGTGTACATGTACAGCCAATGTAACAATCTATTATGTGGTTTGTGTATTGCTGCTGTCCACCAAAGAGGATTACTCTACCTTGGTGGAGGCTGGATATACAGGTCAGGTACTGCTGTGTCCATATAGCTACAGTGGATGTAAAGGCTACACATCCCTGATACACTGCCTGGTATTTGTGCAGTTGGAACGTGACACCACAATAACTCATGTCATAACAATTCCCACCTGTAGTGTGACCTATAGCCTGTACAGTTCAATTGAAAACATAATCTGGTTTGTGAAAACATATGAAAATAATACTCTGTATAATAAGCCAGTTGAATAAGTGTGCACACCCTTAAACTTGTGTATGCACCTATTGAGATGGTTACAGCATTCATCCATCTTGGTCTGGATTCTAACGTCATGGCACATCTTTACTTGGTAATATTTGCTCACCTTCCTGGAAACGCTGATGATTGTATTGCAATGGGATTGGACAGGTTAGGGATCACATTCAAGATGAGAAACAAGAAATGATCTTCTGTTGTCTGATTGTCATACAGCACACAAACCTGGCATTCCAACAGGGGTGCGTGCACTTGTGATATCCACTGTATATAGGTGTTGATATAGCTGGTAGTGGTAGGCATGAAACAGGGACTCATAACGCAGGTGGACACTTCTCTGATTAATACATGGTTGGGAGGGTGGCCTAATGGTTAAGTTGTTTGCCTTACAAACACAAGGTGCAGGGTTTGAGTCTCACAAGGGATAATTGACTAGGCTTAAAATGGCTCGCAAGGGCAGTTAGCTTAGTACTAATCTATGAACCTATACTTGATAGTCATGCCTACTCCAGTACCCACATCAGTGCCAGGGAAATGCAACCACCAATAGCTGTACACATATATGCCTGTTGTATGCACTGACACTGATATAACACATGTGCAAAATGCACAGCCTATTTACCTGGCTGCTTGAAACCCATGTGATTAGTTTTGTGCCTTCCAGCTGAACATATGCATACGTACATGTGCTCAGGGGATACCTGGTATACATTTCTGTTAAATGTAAGTATGGCACACTGTATTTACAAACCAAAACAGTCATAAAAGTGTGGGTACCTAATGGCAGTTCAACTGGTTTCAGTTATCAATTCTGACCACGTCACAAGAATAAAAGTCCTCTTCAGGAACACAAGTCATAAACTCTTTCAAGTATCCAAGTAAAACGAGACAATCAAGTAAAAGATGATAATTTATTGTAGTTAGCTTTACCACGTAGGCTTCATCAGACTTTATACAAAATGAGAAATCAGCTCATTTAAAACTAATGAAACGAAAACCATTGGTCATACATTATCCAATGAAACAGCAAGGTCATTAACTCAGATCTAACACATGAAAAGCCTTTGCTGAAAGATGCTGCAAACAGTTGCCTCAAAGCAAGGCTAAAAAGCAATAAATATATTGCCTAAAATACAATGTCATATAAACTACTGACATATATACTAACATTCGATATCTAAACTAAAATCTGCACCAAATAAATACATCTAATAAAAACATTATATATAGTGACTAAAACAAACTAGCATATAAACTCCTTTGGATGACAGCAACTCTAATGCAGCTGAGTTGCAAATATAAGAAAGAAGCAGTCTAAGCAACAAGCGCTTCAAATACTGCAGCGCAGAAACACATAAAGTACACATAATGCATTTAACTTATTTAAAGTCTTGGATTATCTAGAATAAAACAAACATCACACTCTAGTTCATGATGTATCCAGGAAAGCAAAAAGACAACATTATGTAAACACAATAAAAACTCTAACTGAATGCAGATGAAAACAGAACCATGTGACAATAAAAGTCACTAACCTGAAAACATCACAGCTTGAGAATCCATTCAAAAGAACCAACATATATATACTTATATATATTGGTTACTAACTAAACACCTTAATGTTACAGCAGCTCATAAATCCATTATAGAGAGCAGCTTATGTTAGCTCTCACACTAGCTTGCTAGGCATTCATCATAGGGTGGTTTACATAATGTTAAAGTAACATAACACACACAATGCTTTGACATATATAAGGGTGAAAGCAATGTGTTACAAGCTATAACATACTCTTAAGGTGTACATCAGCAGTAGAGCAGGTCAAAAGTAAACCAAAAGTACACCATTTAACAAAAACTCACTATAGCAGCACACTCAATCGTGGCAGATATCTATCAGCTCTATCTACCTAGGTCTCATAGTGTAAACCAAACGCTCCAAGCAAGGAGGGGGGTATATAAGAAACATATCAGATAGTAACCAAATGACTATCAAGGATAGCCCAAGAGTATAGAACTATGTGAAAAATCCACATCTATCAGTCTCTATCTAAGTCCCTTCTTAGCGACTAACAGAAAAGTAAACACAAAAAAGGGGGGGGGGGGAGACAATGTCCAGGCTTATGAATGTCCAGTGTCTAAACAACCGGAAGGCATACTAAACTGCAGATCCATAAGAGATCATAATTTCGGTCTACACACCCTTCTTTTCCTTAACATCGGTTTAATTTGAACTTTATCATTGAGTCCTGGTGCCTTGTCAGCTCTACATCTGATAATCCACCTTAGCTCCTTTTCTAAAGTCAAATTTACCATATCACCACCTCTAATGTTCTCAAACACGGTCTGGAGAGCACAGAAAGTGAACTTAGTGGTCACATCAAACAACTGTACATGTTTTGCTAAGGCATTATGAGCCGAACTAACACGAATTTGATAAATATGCTCCTTATGCTCCCTCAAAGTTCTATTGGTCTTCCCAATATAAAACGAGGGCACTTGGTGCATCTAGCCAAATATATCAAATTACTACTACCACAATCGGTCCCAGTACTTAGTTTAAACGTGTAGCCTGTGATGGGATGTACAAAACTCATCCTAGTATCTATATAAACACATTGTTTACACCTACCACATATTTTAGTATTATACTCATGTTGTATATGACTATTCTGATGGGAAATATTCCTAGGGCCACAAAGAATCCTTCTCAGGTTAGGTTTATTTTTAAAAGTAAACTTAGGTTGGGTGCCTACTAAGGGGCCTGCCTTGTCATCCAATAACAAAACATCCCAATGCCTCTCCATTATCTCCCTAAGAAACACAGCATCTTTAGTGAAGAACATGCAGGCTCGTATCTCATTATTGGTCACTTCCGATGTATCATGGCTAGTTATACATGGTTCCAAAAGTAAGGTCTGGCTCTATCAGATCTGATGTTATCTACCTCTGTCAAAACTTCTTCAAATTTACAAGGAGCATAACCTCTCAAGTGAAGCTACGCATAAATAGCTAACTTCATTAACATAGCCTTCTTCTGAGGCATTAAGCCTAGAAGCTCTCATAAGCTGACCTTTCATCACATTGTCAAATACATATTTAGGGTGCATACTCCTCTATGTAAAAAAGTATTCTTATGGCATGACTTACGATGTATAGAAGTATTCAAGAGACCAGTATCCAATCTATGTATATTAACATCTAAAAAGAAATTTGCTCACGAGAATAATTCAAAGTGAACTTCAAAAATTCGTGGATGTGTTAATATAATCATAAAAGCCAGAAGGCTCCTCTCGTCACCAAGCCAGACAATAAAAGGTCATCCACAAATCTTTTATAAAGGCCTATGTTTGTCATGAAGCTGGTTCTGCAATATAAATTCCTCTTCCCATTTTGCCATAACAAGATTGTAGCTATTGGCACAAGAAGTGCCCATAGCTACGCCATCCTTCTGCAAAAAGATCTTCACCAAAAGAAAAAATTGGAATAAAGAATAGTTTCAAGGAATAGTGCTAGCAGATCTATTTTCACCATACTGTATTGTGACTTACGGCTTAAATAATCAGAGACACTGGAAACACCTAGATCATTAGGGATAACTGTAAATAAACTGACAACATCCAGTGTGACCAAGTAATATTCTCTATTGTCATCAAGTTGTTTAGTATAATCATATAAGTCTAACAAAACTGTTTACTGTCTCTAAGAATAACTGTGTTAAGATCAACCACAGGGCGTAGGAAATATTCCACATAAATAGAAAGGGCTCAGTAGCCCAGCCTTGTCCAGCAACAATGGGGCGCATAGGAGGGTTGTGTAAAGATTTATGGACTTTAGGAGACCTTGTATAATAGGTATAAGGATTCTTGACCTTCAAATAGCCATAAGTCTCATCATCAAGTAAGCCGTTCAAAACTAAATCATCTAACATATCATATATTTGAAAAACTTTTCAGTAATCTCTCCCATTGTAGCTTTATTATAAAATTTCACATCTCCCAACATCTCACACATCCATCTAACATAATCTGATTGGTTCATAACCACACAAGAGCCCCCTTTGTCAGCTGGTCTAAAGACTACAGATCCATCAAACTTTAACTCATCCAACGCTTTCCTCTGTTTATAACTTAAATTATTCCTGTAGTTCTTCTTGTGGTTAGAATCATAATATGTATAGATATCGTTTTCGACCAGTTTAGCGTAAGTATCTACTAAAGGGCTTAGTTGAGGCATATATACACTGGTAGATTTAAAACGTGGATTGTACGTCACATCTTGAGTTGTGCCAAAATCTAATTTCAATTGTAGATTCCTAATAAACAGTCTCAAATCTATGATGGAGTCTACTAAATTACCACTACAGCTGGGTATGAAACTCAAGCCTTTCTCTAATACATTTTGTTCGTCACTAGTAAGGACTTTATCAGATATATTGATAACTAACGATTCGTGGTTCTCTCCCACATTTTCTTGAGGGTCGGGCCATGTTGCTCCCCCCCTGACCCTTTCCTCTTCTGTCTGCCTCTGCTTGCTGACCGTTGTCTGCTTACATAGGAATGTTGGGCTATGGGAAAAGGAACACTGGCCTTCGTACCTAGGTTCTCATAAGATGTACCGGGTAGTACCTGACCAGTAATCTTCCTACGTACTACTTCACTATTCACCTTGTCAGTTGCCAAATTATCCAGCTTAGAGTTCTCACCAATGTTAACTGCATTAGTAGCTATAGGAGTATTAGATGTAACAAGACCAACACCATTGTCATTGGAAACATGACTATCTATGACATCATTCAATAAAACATTATCAGTACAGGTATCAACCAACACGTTCTCAGTTGTAGCAGGCAAAACATTAGTTTCATGTCTCCCAGGCAAAGCTGTCCTGTTGTCAGGTAGCTGCCTAGGCCAAGTAAAGACATGGCAGTTATTAAAGTCCCTTAAATCTCTGAGGATTTTATTTTTCTTTTGTTCAAGTAATCGCTTTTCAAACAACATGACATTGTCCAAAACCCTTTCGAGTTTAGGATCAATTAAGTCACTAGAAAAACTATGTTTAATCTTGTCATACAGTGTATTAGCTCCATCTCTAAGAGTTTCCTCTTCAGGGGTAAAAAAGTTAATCAACAGTCTCATATAATTGAAGCTGAGTTCTAGATTTAGCTTCTGCCATTGACACAACAGTTCTGGAAACTTGTTACCTGTAGTAGGCATTTTCAAGATCCTGAGGCCTCTCGGTACAATTTTCTTAGCTAGGCAGGCCTCAAAATGGTGTCTCTGTAACTGAAGTCTCTTTAATTTTAATAAATCGGTCTCAAGTTTAGCAAGGTCTTCAGTCAAGCTCATATTATTAACATTATTATCTAGATTGGCATCAGGATTCAAAGCCGGTGCATAGTCCAACAAAAGATTCTCTACCAGTCAAACAAACTCTAAACCTTCGGTCCTCTGAGCTGCAGCCTAAAACATTAGGTACATATGGAAGTTCAATATTTTGTAAAGTACTTTCGGCCATCCTCTTCTGCTGGTGTGTAAAATTGAGATGATAAATAACAAAGCAAAAAAAGGCCACACACAGCAAACAGAGCACGGTGCCCACACAGGAAAAAAGTTCATAAACCAAAACAGTCATAAAAGTGTGGGTACCTAATGGCAGTTCAACTGGTTTCAGTTATCAATTCTGACCACGTCACAAGAATAAAAGTCCTCTTCAGGAACACAAGTCATAAACTCTTTCAAGTATCCAAGTAAAACGAGACACCGAAGTAAAAAGATGATAATTTATTGTAGTTAGCGCTTTCGCCACGTAGGCTTCATCAGACTTTATACAAAATGAGAAATCAGCTCATTTAAAACTAATGAAACGAAAACCATTGGTCATACATTATCCAATGAAACAGCAAGGTCATTAACTCAGATCTAACACATGAAAAGCCTTTGCTGAAAGATGCTGCAAACAGTTGCCTCAAAGCAAGGCTAAAAAGCAATAAATATATTGCCTAAAATACAATGTCATATAAACTACTGACATATATACTAACATTCGATATCTAAACTAAAATCTGCACCAAATAAATACATCTAATAAAAACATTATATATAGTGACTAAAACAAACTAGCATATAAACTCCTTTGGATGACAGCAACTCTAATGCAGCTGAGTTGCAAATATAAGAAAGAAGCAGTCTAAGCAACAAGCTTCAAATACTGCAGCGTGCAGAAACACATAAAGTACACATAATGCATTTAACTTATTTAAAGTCTTGGATTATCTAGAATAAAACAAACATCACACTCTAGTTCATGATGTATCCAGGAAAGCAAAAAAGACAACATTATGTAAACACAATAAAACTCTAACTGAATGCAGATGAAAACAGAACCATGTGACAATAAAAGTCACTAACCTGAAAACATCACAGCTTGAGAATCCATTCAAAAGAACCAACATATATATACTTATATATATTGGTTACTAACTAAACACCTTAATGTTACAGCAGCTCATAAATCCATTATAGAGAGCAGCTTATGTTAGCTCTCACACTAGCTTGCTAGGCATTCATCATAGGGTGGTTTACATAATGTTAAAGTAACATAACACACACAATGCTTTGACATATATAAGGGTGAAAGCAATGTGTTACAAGCTATAACATACTCTTAAGGTGTACATCAGTAGTAGAGCAGGTCAAAAAGTAAACCAAAAGTACACCATTTAACAAAAACTCACTATAGCAGCACACTCAATCGTGGCAGATATCTATCAGCTCTATCTACCTAGGTCTCATAGTGTAAACCAAACGCTCCAAGCAAGGAGGGGGGTATATAAGAAACATATCAGATAGTAACCAAATGACTATCAAGGATAGCCCAAGAGTATAGAACTATGTGAAAATCCACATCTATCAGTCTCTGTCTAAGTCCCTTCTTAGCGACTAACAGAAAAGTAAACACAAAAAGGGGGGGGGAGACAATGTCCAGGCTTATGAATGTCCAGTGTCTAAACAACCGGAAGGCATACTAAACTGCAGATCCATAAGAGATCATAATTTCGGTCTACACACCCTTCTTTTCCTTAACATCGGTTTAATTTGAACTTTATCATTGAGTCCTGGTGCCTTGTCAGCTCTACATCTGATAATCCACCTTAGCTCCTTTTCTAAAGTCAAATTTACCATATCACCACCTCTAATGTTCTCAAACACGGTCTGGAGAGCACAGAAAGTGAACTTGTGCGTCACATCAAACAACTGTACATGTTTTGCTAAGGCATTATGAGCCGAACTAACACGAATTTGATAAATATGCTCCCTTATGCGTTCCCTCAAAGTTCTATTGGTCTTCCCAATATAAAACGAGGGGCACTTGGTGCATCTAGCCAAATATATCAAATTACTACTACCACAATCGGTCCCAGTACTTAGCTTTCCTGGATACATCATGAACTAGAGTGTGATGTTTGTTTTATTCTAGATAATCCAAGACTTTAAATAAGTTAAATGCATTATGTGTACTTTATGTGTTTCTGCACGCTACAGTATTTGAAGCGCTTGTTGCTTAGACTGCTTCTTTCTTATATTTGCAACTCAGCTGCATTAGAGTTGCTGTCATCCAAAGGAGTTTATATGCTAGTTTGTTTTAGTCACTATATATAATGTTTTTATTAGATGTATTTATTTGGTGCAGATTTTAGTTTAGATATCGAATGTTAGTATATATGTCAGTAGTTTATATGACATTGTATTTTAGGCAATATATTTATTGCGTTTTTAGCCTTGCTTTGAGGCAACTGTTTGCAGCATCTTTCAGCAAAGGCTTTTCATGTGTTAGATCTGAGTTAATGACCTTGCTGTTTCATTGGATAATGTATGACCAATGGTTTTCGTTTCATTAGTTTTTAAATGAGCTGATTTCTCATTTTGTATAAAGTCTGATGAAGCCTACGTATGAAAGCGCTAACTACAATAAATTATCATCTTTTACTCGTGTCTCGCTTTACTTGGATACTTGAAAGAGTTTATGACTTGTGTTCCTGAAGAGGACTTTTATTCTTGTGACGTGGTCAGAATTGATAACTGAAACCAGTTGAACTGCCATTAGGTACCCACACTTTTATGACTGTTTTGGTTTATGAACTTTTTCCTGTGTGGGCACCGTGCTCTGTTTGCTGTGTGTGGCCTTTTTGCTTTGTTATTTATCATCTCAATTTTACACACCAGCAGAAGAGGATGGCCGAAAGTACTTTACAAAATATTGAACTTCCATATGTACCTAATGTTTTGGCTGCAGCTCAGAGGACCGAAAGGTTTAGAGTTTGTTTGACTGGTAGAGAGAATCTTTGTTGGACTATGCACCGCTTTGAATCCTGATGCCAATCTAGATAATAATGTTAATAATATGAGCTTGACTGAAGACCTTGCTAAACTTGAGACCGATTTATTAAAATTAAAGAGACTTCAGTTACAGAGACACCATTTTGAGGCCTGCCTAGCTAAGAAAATTGTACCGAGAGGCCTCAGGATCTTGAAAATGCCTACTACAGGTAACAAGTTTCCAGAACTGTTGTGTCAATGGCAGAAGCTAAATCTAGAACTCAGCTTCAATTATATGAGACTGTTGATTAACTTTTTTACCCTGAAGAGGAAACTCTTAGAGATGGAGCTAATACACTGTATGACAAGATTAAACATAGTTTTTCTAGTGACTTAATTGATCCTAAACTCGAAAGGGTTTTGGACAATGTCATGTTGTTTGAAAAGCGATTACTTGAACAAAAGAAAAATAAAATCCTCAGAGATTTAAGGGACTTTAATAACTGCCATGTCTTTACTTGGCCTAGGCAGCTACCTGACAACAGGACAGCTTTGCCTGGGAGACATGAAACTAATGTTTTGCCTGCTACAACTGAGAACGTGTTGGTTGATACCTGTACTGATAATGTTTTATTGAATGATGTCATAGATAGTCATGTTTCCAATGACAATGGTGTTGGTCTTGTTACATCTAATACTCCTATAGCTACTAATGCAGTTAACATTGGTGAGAACTCTAAGCTGGATAATTTGGCAACTGACAAGGTGAATAGTGAAGTAGTACGAGGAAGATTACTGGTCAGGTACTACCCGTACATCTTATGAGAACCTAGGTACGAAGGCCAGTGTTCCTTTTCCCATAGCCCAACATTCCTATGTAAGCAGACAACGGTCAGCAAGCAGAGGCAGACAGAAGAGGAAAGGGTCAGGGGGGGAGCAACATGGCCCGACCCTCAAGAAAATGTGGGAGAGAACCACTAATCGTTAGTTATCAATATATCTGATAAAGTCCTTACTAGTGACGAACAAAATGTATTAGAGAAAGGCTTGAGTTTCATACCCAGCTGTAGTGGTAATTTAGTAGACTCCATCATAGATTTGAGACTGTTTATTAGAATCTACAATTGAAATTAGATTTTGGCACAACTCAAGATGTGACGTAATCCACGTTTTAAATCTACCAGTGTATATATGCCTCAACTAAGCCCTTTAGTAGATACTTACGCTAAACTGGTCGAAAACGATATCTATACATATTATGATTCTAACCACAAGAAGAACTACAGGAATAATTTAAGTTATAAACAGAGGAAAGCGTTGGATGAGTTAAAGTTTGATGGATCTGTAGTCTTTAGACCAGCTGACAAAGGGGCTCTTGTGTGGTTATGAACCAATCAGATTATGTTAGATGGATGTGTGAGATGTTGGGAGATGTGAAATTTTATAATAAAGCTACAATGGGAGAGATTACTGAAAAGTTTTTCAAATATATCATATGTTCGATGATCTAGTTTTGAACGGCTTACTTGATGATGAGACTTATGGCTATTTGAAGGTCAAGAATCCCGTGATACCTATTATACAAGGTCTCCCTAAAGTCCATAAATCTTTACACAACCCTCCTATGCCCCATTGTTGCTGGACAAGGCTGGGCTACTGAGCCCTTTCATTTATGTGGAATATTTCCTACGCCCTGTGGTTGATCTTAACACAGTTATTCTTAGAGACAGTAAACAGTTTTTGTTAGACTTATATGATTATACTAAACAACTTGATGACAATAGAGAATATTACTTGGTCACACTGGATGTTGTCAGTTTATTTACAGTTATCCCTAATGATCTAGGTGTTTCCAGTGTCTCTGATTATTTAAGCCGTAAGTCACAATACAGTATGGTGAAAATAGATCTGCTAGCACTATTCCTTGAAACTATTCTTTATTCCAATTTTTTCTTTTGGTGAAGATCTTTTTTTGCAGAAGGATGGATGAGCTATGGGCACTTCTTGTGCCAATAGCTACGCCAATCTTGTTATGGCAAAATGGGAAGAGGAATTTATATTGCAGAACCAGCTTCATGACAAACATAGGCCTTTATAAAAGATTTGTGGATGACCTTTTATTGTCTGGCTTGGTGACGAGAGGAGCCTTCTGGCTTTTATGATTATATTAACACATCCACCGAATTTTTGAAGTTCACTTTGAATTATTCTCGTGAGCAAATTTCTTTTTTAGATGTTAATATACATAGATTGGATACTGGTCTCTTGAATACTTCTATACATCGTAAGTCATGCCATAAGAATACTTTTTACATAGAGGAGTATGCACCCTAAATATGTATTTGACAATGTGATGAAAGGTCAGCTTATGAGAGCTTCTAGGCTTAATGCCTCAGAAGAAGGCTATGTTAATGAAGTTAGCTATTTGCGGCGTAGCTTCACTTGAGAGGTTATGCTCCTTGTAAATTTGAAGAAGTTTTGACAGAGGTAGATAACATCAGATCTGATAGAGCCAGACCTTACTTTTGGAACCATGTATAACTAGCCATGATACATCGGAAGTGACCAATAATGAGATACGAGCCTGCATGTTCTTCACTAAAGATGCTGTGTTTCTTAGGGAGATAATGGAGAGGCATTGGGATGTTTTGTTATTGGATGACAAGGCAGGCCCCTTAGTAGGCACCCAACCTAAGTTTACTTTTAAAATAAACCTAACCTGAGAAGGATTCTTTGTGGCCCTAGGAATATTTCCCATCAGAATAGTCATATACAACATGAGTATAATACTAAAATATGTGGTAGGTGTAAACAATGTGTTTATATAGATACTAGGATGAGTTTTGTACATCCCATCACAGGCTACACGTTTAAACTAAGTACTGGGACCGATTGTGGTAGTAGTAATTTGATATATTTGGCTAGATGCACCAAGTGCCCCTCGTTTTATATTGGGAAGACCAATAGAACTTTGAGGGAACGCATAAGGGAGCATATTTATCAAATTCGTTAGTTCGGCTCATAATGCCTTAGCAAAACATGTACAGTTGTTTGATGTGACGCACAAGTTCACTTTCTGTGCTCTCCAGACCGTGTTTGAGAACATTAGAGGTGGTGATATGGTAAATTTGACTTTAGAAAAGGAGCTAAGGTGGATTATCAGATGTAGAGCTGACAAGGCACCAGGACTCAATGATAAAGTTCAAATTAAACCGATGTTAAGGAAAAGAAGGGTGTGTAGACCAAATTATGATCTCTTATGGATCTGCAGTTTAGTATGCCTTCCGGTTGTTTAGACACTGGACATTCATAAGCCTGGACATTGTCTCCCCCCCTTTTTTGTGTTTACTTTTCTGTTAGTCGCTAAGAAGGGACTTAGATAGAGACTGATAGATGTGGATTTTTCACATAGTTCTATACTCTTGGGCTATCCTTGATAGTCATTTGGTTACTATCTGATATGTTTCTTATATACCCCTCCTTGCTTGGAGCGTTTGGTTTACACTATGAGACCTAGGTAGATAGAGCTGATAGATATCTGCCACGATTGAGTGTGCTGCTATAGTGAGTTTTTGTTAAATGGTGTACTTTTGGTTTACTTTTGACCTGCTCTACTGCTGATGTACACCTTAAGAGTATGTTATAGCTTGTAACACATTGCTTTCACCCTTATATATGTCAAAGCATTGTGTGTGTTATGTTACTTTAACATTATGTAAACCACCCTATGATGAATGCCTAGCAAGCTAGTGTGAGAGCTAACATAAGCTGCTCTCTATAATGGATTTATGAGCTGCTGTAACATTAAGGTGTTTAGTTAGTAACCAATATATATAAGTATATATATGTTGGTTCTTTTGAATGGATTCTCAAGCTGTGATGTTTTCAGGTTAGTGACTTTTATTGTCACATGGTTCTGTTTTCATCTGCATTCAGTTAGAGTTTTTATTGTGTTTACATAATGTTGTCTTTTTTGCTTTCCTGGATACATCATGAACTAGAGTGTGATGTTTGTTTTATTCTAGATAATCCAAGACTTTAAATAAGTTAAATGCATTATGTGTACTTTATGTGTTTCTGCACGCTGCAGTATTTGAAGCTTGTTGCTTAGACTGCTTCTTTCTTATATTTGCAACTCAGCTGCATTAGAGTTGCTGTCATCCAAAGGAGTTTATATGCTAGTTTGTTTTAGTCACTATATATAATGTTTTTATTAGATGTATTTATTTGGTGCAGATTTTAGTTTAGATATCGAATGTTAGTATATATGTCAGTAGTTTATATGACATTGTATTTTAGGCAATATATTTATTGCTTTTTAGCCTTGCTTTGAGGCAACTGTTTGCAGCATCTTTCAGCAAAGGCTTTTCATGCGTTAGATCTGAGTTAATGACCTTGCTGTTTCATTGGATAATGTATGACCAATGGTTTTCGTTTCATTAGTTTTTAAATGAGCTGATTTCTCATTTTGTATAAAGTCTGATGAAGCCCCTGTAAAGCGCTAACTACAATAAATTATCATCTTTTTACGTGTCTCTCGCTTACTTGGATACTTGAAAGAGTTTATGACTTGTGTTCCTGAAGAGGACTTTTATTCTTGTGACGTGGTCAGAATTGATAACTGAAACCAGTTGAACTGCCATTAGGTACCCACACTTTTATGACTGTTTTGGTTTATGAACTTTTTTCCTGTGTGGGCACCGTGCTCTGTTTGCTGTGTGTGGCCTTTTTTTGCTTTGTTATTTATCACACTGTATTTACAGTCTTGCTGCTAATCATACTTCTCAACCTGTTACAGCAGTACGTCTGGACAATGGCACACATAAATGGGTGTCAAAGGGGTCATCGGTACTGATACTGTATTAATATAGCTGCATCATACATTAGTATGTTGACTGCACAGTAGGGTTTGACATCACTGTTAGTTCCCTTCCCTAATCTGATCAATAAAAAAACAGTTCCCTATACTAATCTGGTATGTCCAAGGGTCAGTTTCAAGGTTACTCTCCAGTCCAGCTGGTGACTCTGGGAATTTTGAGGCAATGTTACAATTGCCTTATGTACACAGACAACCCTCTCCTCCTTCCAACAAACTCTAATACATGTGAGAGATGCAGTTACACAGCCAAACTGGAGGCAGAGCTCTCTCAGCCCAAGACTGGCACAGTCAGTCAGGAGGAAAAGGTAACCACCCACACCACAAATCCAGTCTCACATAGACCTATTGCATCTGCATACCCAACACATAAATGCACAAAAACATACTCGGAGGCTCTAAATAAAAATCTGCCTAAACAGCAAAGACCTCCTAAGCAGATATCCAAGCAACAGCCACCCCTCAACAATACCCACGAATCACATATCTCACAAAATCAGTGTGCCTCACAGTTACAGCCCTTAAGGCCAAACAACACACCAAATACACTTGTTATAGGGGACTCTATTGTCCGGCACACTGACGTCCTGCTCACCAGACTGAACAAGGAGAAGGTCACTGTAAGCTGCCTGTCAGGTGCAAGGATCCCCCACATAACGCAAGCACTCAGGTCACTCCAAAGCAAGTACAAGTATGACTCCGTCATTGTCCATACTGGTGTGAATGACCTGAGACGTACCTCCCTGGACTACATGAAAAGAGACATAGAGGAGCTCTCTGACCATGTAGCCCAGGCTGGTATGACCCTGACCTTGAGTAGCATCTTGCCCTCACCAAGAATGATGCCACAGTATAAAGACAAAATGATCAGTTTCAACAATTGGCTAAAGTATTGGTGTCATTCAAAGGGGATCCAGTATCTGTCAGCCTGGGATGACATGCTTGACAAGCCACGTTGCTTCGCTAGGGATGGCTTGCACCTGTCACCCTATACTGGCCAAGGCTCTTGCCACCCCCATAGTGCCTTTTTTAGGCAAGGCTCAAAGGACAAACCCACCTCCATAGACAACCCAAGGATAAAAAAACTAAAGGTAATGCTACTCAATGCCAGAAGTCTAAACCTCAAGATGCACACACTCGAGGCTCTCCCCAGTATGGAGAAAATCGATGTCTGTGCAGTAACAGAAACCTGGTTCAAGGCTCCTGAGAGCACCCCAGCACTACCAGGTTATAACTCATACCATGCGTTTCGGCCCCAAAACTTGGACCGAAGCACAAAAGGAGTGGGAGTATCTATATTCATCAAAGATACCTACACCTCAAGGTTAGTGGCACTGCACGAAGCATCGGAAACCATCCATGTGCAGCTAACAGCGGGCAAAACTGCCTTTCAGTTTGTAGGCTGCTACAGAACACCCTCCTTATTACAGGAACCCCACTTGGCATTCCTGAGAATACTGAAGAATATGAAGGTCTCTCCAAACACTATGTTATTGGGTGACTTCAACTACCCAAACATTGACTGAGAAAACTACTCAAGCCCAAACACCCTCACCCAACGGTTCCTTGAATTTATAAACTCTAACACAATGGAACAACTGGTCACCACTCCCACAAGAGGGAACAACATATTGGATCTGGTCATCACCAACATGGGGACTCTATGTTCCACACCAGAGGTAAACCCCTCATTGGTAAGATCAAACCATAAACAAATTTCCCTGGACATCCATATCCCGTCCCCACCCCCAGCCAAGGAAATCACTGTAAAGAATTTCTCAAAAGCCAACTTTGCACTTCTCAAGACTGAGGTGGAATCCTTTAAAACCCCTGGGCCAGAAGATAATACAGCCCAATCCGCAGAATCCTTTACAAATGCATTCTATGAGCACCTGCAGGAATGCATGGATCGTGCTATCCCAAATAAAACCAAGACTCACTCCTCCAAAAACAGGAGACCAGTCTGGTGGACCCCGGCCATAAATAAGCTATACAACAGAAGAAGGAAGCTAGTACATGACAGAGCAAAATCCCAAAAAGGGAAGGCATCTCTGATCAGTATTAACAAGAAACTTTGATCCCTCATAAAATCATCAAAGGCCATTTTCGAAAGAAAAATTGCCCTAGACACTAAAGATAATCACAAGGCCTTCTTTAGTTATGTCAGGAACATGGGCGGAAACTCCCAGATATGCTCTGAACTGTTGCATAACGGTACAAAATATACCGAGCCTACAGACATAGCCAACATCCTGGCAGACAGATTCAGCGCAAACTCCCCCCCCCTTCCCCCCCAAAGGAGCAAATGCCTATCCCAACTGAATGTAACCTCCCTGACATCACAGATGCACAGGTGAAAGCTGCCCTCTCCAAAGCAAAAAACACAGCATCTATGGGAACGGACGGTGTCCCAGGCTGTGTCTTACATGAGCTCCAAGAAGAACTGAACCCTCACATTAAGTCACTGTTCAATCTTAGCCTTACTACAGGATATGTACCCAAAGAATGGCGTACTGCTACAGTGGTCCCACTCCACAAAGGTGGTGCCACAACGGACCCTGGAAACTATCGCCCCATAAGCCTGACTAGTCTGGTCTGTAAAGCTATGGAGTGTATTATCATGGAACTCATAAACAAAGACATTGGGAACCTCCAGACACTGGACCCTACCCAATTCGGCTTTGTTAAGGGCAGATCTTGCCTCTTAAACCTAGTTGATTTCTTTGAAACAGTTACCAAAGCCATAGATGAGGGCAAGGTAGTCCATACAGCCTACCTGGACCTCGCAAAAGCCTTCTACACAATACCCCACTCGGGCATCATAAATAAGCTTACCAGCTTAAATATCAACCCCTATATCACAAGATGGGTTGCAAACTGGCTCAGAGATAGAACCCACATGGTCAGAATTGCAGGTGCCTTGTCCGAATCCAAACCAGTTACAAGTGGCATCCCACAGGGCTCAGTTCTGGGACCTCTCTTGTTTGGTATATACTTCTCTGAGGTTCAGGCTAACACGGGGGGGTTATGGCTGACAAAGTTTGCAGATGACTGCAAATTGGGGGCCATAATCGAATCTCCAGCTGACACAAGCATCCTCCAAAAGGGTTTCACAGAGACGGATGCTTGGTGCCAGAGCCACGGCCTCAAGCTAAATGCTAAAAAGTGCATAGTCATCCCCTTTGGGAAAAAGAAGGTGCCCACAAATTACCACATAGGCGGTAATCCATTAAGTATGGAAGAAGTAATTAGAGATTTGGGGACCAACGCAGATAGTAATATCTCCTTTGATAATCACGTTGCCAAAGTGGTTAGAAAGACCTTCTATATAGCCCACCTTATCACGAAAGGGTTCACATCTAGATCAAGAGAGGTCATTGTGCCCCTCTACTCATCACTCATCAGGCCCATAATTGAATACAATGCCCCTTTTGGGATGTACCTTACCCGACACCTGCAGCAACTGGGGAGACCCGAAAAGTACCTCACCAAGAGGATCATGGGCTACAAACAGATGTCCTATGCAGCTTGACTAAAGAAATTCCAGCTCTACTCAGTTGCTTACCACCTACTCAGAGGCGATCTATGCTTGACATACAAAGCCATGTCAAACCCAGAATTAATGGACATGCTCCACCTCAAAAAATCCAAGTCCCTTAGAGCTACACGCTCCAGGGACCTAAACCTCAGTACAAAAATAAATAGGACATGCTGGAGGGACAGATTCATTTCCCAGAGGCTCCCTTCACTCTGGAATAGAAATCTCAATTCATGTTAGACATAGCCCCTCGCTCACCCTCTTCAAGCGAAATCTTGACGCGTGGATAGGAAATCGCAAATTCACCCCTGGGATCTCTTCTGTGTCCCTGCTAGACAGAGGCACAGTAAACTAATCTTAAAAGGGTACCTTCTGTGACCTACTTTACAGAGGCACAGTAAGCTAATCTAATAGGGAGGCAGAAGCCAAATACACTCTGACTAGGCTTATAAATGCCTTAGGGCAGATAGCCTAGTATCTACCTATGAACCTGGTAGATGTCCAACAGTCATAAGTAGGCTATTATGTTGCAATGCCATTGCTCACAGACCTGCCAATGGTTTGAGTGACATAACACAGGCATATGTGCATGTGACTACAGATATCAGTCACAAATGTGCTTATTGTCCAGCAGAACACTGTACAATCGAATGTTATTAAGTCAACATATCATATGCAGTTCAACACATGTCTGCAACAGTACTCCTCTGCTATGCACACACCCTCTATAGGTGCCTTAGCTCTTCAAGGCAAACATGTGCCATACTCATAATCACAGGTAACATGGATATGGAAAACATCCCTTTAATTGGCCTAGCAGTGTCACAGTCACAACTGTTTGACAGACACCCCTGAAGCTGTCCTTTCACAGGTGAGTCAGGCTCATGAACTGTGTTCCCACCTCACAACCTCTCAAAGTATCACATCTGGACAATGCCTAAAATGATTGGGGGATAAATAGGGACACAGTTTAAATATGCCTTCTACAAACGTAGGAAGTTTGTAGAATGATACATTTAGCTTTACAGTGAATATTCTTAAGGATGTGGAGTCTCAAACTCAAATGTTTGTCATTACCTGATTACTTCAGTCCTCAGCTATTTGCCAGTAAAGTGCAAATCTCAGGAGGAACAGACAAAAATACATGATGATAAAATGTGGACATTCTGTGAGGATATGTGCAGCTGAGAGGTATATCTGTAATATGTCCCACTGCAGAGAGGGCCAGATGCTATGGCCATAGCAGCTGTTTAGCAGGACATTAGTACAGCATGTCTTGTTGGGACATATATTCCTCCAAACCATATTTCCCGTTATTACAGACCAAGTTCTACATTCAATTACTTGCCTGCATGTTCCACTTACCTTTTTTTTCTTCTCTTTTCCACTTTATGTCTCATTTATTTGTTTCCCTCTCCCTGTGCACTACAGTGATAGAGTTGGTTTGAATAGGTGACAGCATGGCTTTTGTAGGTGATGCTCATGACCAGGTGATGGCCTGTGCACCTTTTGGGGTTCCTCACTTGCTAACTGCATGCAGAGCAGCTGTGTAGTTCTTCCAATAGACAATGTCATGGCAACACACTCCTATAAATGAATACTCCATGTGGGCATTGGCCCTTTCCCTTACTTGTGAGGAAGACATCCTGGAGTTGTGTGGGCTACTAACACTTACAACAAGACTTGTGGAGACAAGCTAACTAAATGGTGGGGAAGGTTCAGGATTTAGGAGCAGAATGTAAGCATTGTTGTTACATGTTTGGAATACTGCTAATCTAATGGTTTTTCTGTACTTGCTAATTCTGCATGGCTTTCAGTTTGACATAGTTCTGTCTGTGCATTGCACTCAACTGTAGGGCCAGCCACACAATGGCCACAGGTTAGCCTGTTATGTATGGGCTGTTCCCAGAATGGTGTCCTAGCAAATCAGTAGCATACTCTGGTGATTGCATTATGTAGATGGTAACATCCATTTTTTTCTGACTTTATATCTCTCAGAAAAGATATGTTACAACAAACCCTGTAACACCAGCAACTTTCTCAGTGTATAACAGCAATATTTCATGTATGTACATGTCTTTGGTCATCTATCCACCAATTATGTCAGGCTTTGTCCAGATGTCATACAGTAGTAGGTGGATAGGTATACTGGTCTATCATTATTTACGGCTGTAACTCCTGTGAGGGGAATGGCTAAGAAACATGTTGAAGTCTGTACATTCAAAAGGTAGGTGTATAGGGAATGCTCTTGGATGCCCTTGTAATGTTTTTTTATGTGGGGGACAGTAACACATGTTTTAACACTAGGCTGTTAGAGTACGTCAGATGTATTACTGATGAGAAATATGTCAGTTCTATTGGAGTACATGTGAATAAATTACACCATGGGGATAGTAGTGGGACTAAAGGTATTGTTTCAAAAAAGGTCTGTTCCTCTATGTGATGAAACATTCATAAATGGATAATTGTTATGTACAGACTTTAGTGTATTAATATTAACTGTGATACTTTATCCAGTAGGGGGTTAAATGACGCGTGTAATTGGAGGCTATTGATACTTTATCCCGTAGGGGGTTAAATGCCGCGTGTAACTAGAGGCTATGTATTCAGTTATGGAATTAGGTGTTAATTGCTTCTTGGGATTAAGGCATGTATTTCTGGTGATGTATACTTCTTGAAGGCTTTGGCCAAGACATAAGAGTATAATAAAAATGGGCAAATTACTGGCTGGTTGTATTTTTCTTTGCTATGGTCAGGCATTTTATTTTTTGCTAAGAGATTGTTGCATGCCTGGCCATTATGTATGGCCTATCATGATTTTTAAGCAGTGCACTGTTCACCCATTTATTTGGACTGTGGGAGGGGGGCACATCTGAGTGTCATGGCTGCTTTTGTATCCAACTATGCATGATGCCCCAGTTGTGGGAGGTCTATTAGTGGATTATGTTTGTAGGGGAATTTTGGGACATGTATGCACACGTGTGTGTGTGTGTGTGTGTGTGTGTGTGTGTGTGTGTGTGTGTGTGTGTGTGTGTGTATACATATCTTTATATACTCTCTCTCTCTCTCTCTACAAATATATATATATATATATATATATATATATATATGTATATATATATATATATATATGTATATATATATATATATATATATATATATATATATATATATATATATATACACACACACACACATATATATCTATTAAGGATCTATCTTAGGTCCTCTATTATTCTTCATATTTATTAATGATCTTGCCTCTAGTATCCCCCAAGCAGTAACCATTCAATATGCTGACGACTCCACCTTGATCTCCTCAGCCACTAACCCTACCATACTTCAATCCTTCACCCAAAATGTCTTTCAGCTTGTAGAAAACTTGTTCTTACAGCATTGTCTCCTCCTTAACCCAAATAAGACTAAACTACTGCTGTTCACTCCCACACATAAAGCTAACACACTCCATTTCTCTATCATATCTAAAAATGGCACAGTCATGTCTCCTGACACAACAACCAATCTTTTAGGGGTTACTATCGACCATAACCTAAACTATGACACTCATATTAATTCCACTATTAAATCCATTAACAAAAAAATTGGCTCACTCTACAAAATTAAGCCTTTCCTTACTCCTATAGCCATAACTACCATTGCCCACACCCACCTCATCTCTACTCTCTTGTATGCATCACCTTTATATACTAACCTATCCAAAACCAACCTGAATAAATTATGTACCGCCTATAATAGTATAGCCCATTTTGCTACTAGCTCCCCTTTTAGAACTCACCACTGCTTCAACCTAAAACAACTTGATTGGCTTGAATTGCACAATCAACTCTTATCTCAGCAACTTATTATAACACAAAAAATCCTTTACTTTCCTGAAAAAACACCAATCCTTACCAAACTTATCAGTCCCTATAAAAATCTTTCTAACCTGCACTCATCTCACAAACTTTTAGTATCCACACATAAATCCAATAATAAAGCAGGAGACTCCCTTTTCTCCTATGTAGTAGGGAAATGCTGGAACCAACTCCAAACAGACCTCACTACAATCTCCTCTTCCTCACTCTTCAAAAAGAAGCTAAAACTTTATTTCACAAACCATTGGCTCTGTCCATGCAGCAACCCTGACTAAAAATCTCCCTTCCTATATATTACTAGATTACTCTTCTTAAATTATTTCACATTGTGCTATTCTGATTCTATATGCCACATAACCTGCAAATTTTAACTACTTCTCCCAGCTTCATTACCTCTCCTTCCTACATTATTCTTAGCAAACCTCTCTGTATCCCCCCCCCCCTTTTTTTTTCTTTCTGTCTCACTGTACCATCACTAATCCCATCTCTACTCCTTGTATTAACAAAAAAAAAAAAAATTTTTTTTTTGTTTTGTTTTTGGAA